>NC_051183.1:305595-433095 GCF_013339695.2 Rhipicephalus sanguineus
CACCCGTCGTGGCGGCCCAGAAGGTAGGGTGTCGCGCTGCTAAGCTCGAGGGCGCAGGTTCGATTCCCAGCGACGGAGGCCGCATTTCAATGGGGGTGAAATGCAGGAATACCCGCGTATAAATTAAGAAGTTGAATTTTTAGGATAACGGTACATTACGGCAAGTGTGACAGCGCTTACATCAAAGCTGATGCTGATATCGAAATTCGCCTCGAGTAGATGTGCTTTGCAAAATATGTGGCTTTGTTTCGTACACTGTAATATGAATGCGTCAGATTAATTAGTTAAAATGTCCCACTGACGACTACTTAATTGGGAAACAGTTGCAAACAGGGTAATATTCAATTCGCTATACGGAAGTTTCTTTCAAGATTGCTAGAGACCCTGGTGTTTTAGTAGAAGGCTTTCCCGCAATAGCTGGCTTGATGCGGGGAAGCCCGCTTCTGGTATAGCGTGGACTTTCGTGGATGCGAAGCGGTCATAGCACTAAGAGACCATTGACTTAATGAAAGTTAAACTTTAGAATAGCTTAAATTTGCCTTGTGCAGCTGCTCAGAATACGTGGGGTAAATTCACACGAACACCTGTTACTTTACACTATGAGGTTGTGGAGCGCCAGACTCGAATAAATTTTACGTCCTTAACTTTGAGACTATATTAAGGTGGGGTTCCACTACCACCATCTTGCCAATAGTTCGAAAAACGACAACAGACGACGCCACTCATCCACGTTTGCAGAAAGCGAGAAAATTGCGCGCGCAAGTATGGTCAGCGTCGCCTCGCGCGTGTTTTATATGTTATATGTCGCGCTAGGTGACGGAAATCGGCCGACAAAAAGCAAGGAGCACAAACGCGGACGGCGTCTTTCACCTACAATCGGGGCCAACTGTTGGCGTCGTTTCAACGATGACGATAAGTGCCCCAGTTTGTAAGGACAAACGCTCGCTTCCTATTGCAGCCCTTGAGAAAGGACAGCGCAGCGTCTAAATACAATCGCTTGAGAACAAAAGAAAAAAAAACACGCACACACACGCACACTGTGCGTACAACAGCGTGCACTCACACACGCACACACACACGCTCCCACCCCACGCACGCGCTACGCTCTCACTAACGCACTCACTCACATAATATAATGTGCCTCAGTGAAATAGTATTGAACAAAACATCAATCAAACGCTTCGCAGCGTTTCAGTGGAATTGCACGGCCGCTACTAAAACTCATTTTGTTCATTTTAGCGACCGTGCCAGTGACTTTTATAGCATCGCGCGAGCGCATGTCTTTGTGTGGTGTGTGTGGTGTGGGGGGGGGGGGGGTGCTTTTGCTTATTACAATTGGAGGAGGAAAAATGGACAGATTTCAGCAAATTATAATTCGAGAGTTATCTGCGAAATTTCATCCTCTCAAACTGCAATAAACGGTTACCAAAATAAGTACATCTTGATGATCAGTTGAACACATGACTACCACTAATTACCGGAGTTAGAACCTCCTAGAACACATGCTTCTGCCAGCGAGACGTCTGACAATGAATGCGTTTGCGTGAGGAAGAAGACAATGATTTTTCCATGTGAGGCATGATTTTTTTCTCTTGGGAACAGTAATAAACCTAAGATGGTTTGTGCGTTGGAGGGCAGACCCCCGTTATTTTCGTCTCTTTGTTCTCATTTGTAACCTTTCGCGACGCTGTGCAGGCGCGTTCGTGGTCGTCTCGCACGAGCGTTTACAACGATGAAAGCCAGGCGCAAGACGCGCGTAGTCACACATACTGCTGACTGAACTTCTTGTATAGCTTCCACAGCGTTGCATATATTGTATGAAACTGAGTATAGGTACATCGGCCAGCGTAGGCGTGCACACGAGGGGGCTGGGCGCCCCCCCCCCCCTTGGGAGGGAGAGAATACATTTATTGGTAGAAATAAGTCGCTATTGGGGGTGGCCTCCTAGTCCGGAAGACCATTGGCTCTTGCCGCCGCCCGGGCACGACGGTCGACCAGGCTTGTTGCTGCACTGGGTCAGAGCTGGACAGGGTCGCCTTGGGGGCTTACATGACCGGTCATGTAGGCTTTTACAGATCCAGTTTTTATTTATGCTTGTTCTAAAAGCATGAATACACTTATTTGTTGTGGAAAGCTGTGGTTTTCCTTTATTTTGACTTACAGGCACCATCGACAAGTTTTCCATTTAGGTTGCCGCAAAAGTTTTTCAACAAATGTTCGTCAGTAGCATATGTATCGGCACTATTTTGTTCATGTGGCCACTCTCACGTGCGTCTAAGTCAGGTTATTCTTCGTTGACCAGACATTGCACTGTCCGCCTTGTACTTTGCTACGAACTAGTTGTTATCCGATCATTGTAGTAGTTCTGGCTACGCAGCACGCCGCTTTACGACAAAGTAGCAGTGCGCAACAGCGTTATCACTAGGTAGAGTAGTCCTCCTCAGTCGAACTGTTTCCTGACACCGTAGCGCTCATTAGTGGCAAAGACAGTGATCGTCTTTTCACAAAGCACAATATAACTTTCCAGGGTCCCGTACATTGAATATTCTGCCACGTTGACTAGAACGTTCTGCATCTTCAACAAAGTCTCGCTTCTGTCGCATCGTTGCAACTAGGATGTAATTACCTGATTGGGGCAACTTACCACTACTGGTCAGTGGAAGTTGTCGGCACAGTGCTCGACAGGCATACTTTGAAAATTCCGGCAATGACAAGCTTTCATACGTTCACCATCGTGTCCCCTTTGAAGCGGCGCTACATACGTATCATTCCCACGGCATGTCAGCGTCCTTCCTTTCACAATTTCGAACCTCACAGGCACGAAAACACTCAAAGGAACGCGCAAAACACGAGCAGCTGAACCACAAAGATGCACATTACTAAAGACGTGCCGGGAACACTGGTTCTAAGAACGCGTGACGAACGCGCAATCTTCCTGCATACCGAAACCATTTGCCGCTTGATGAGACCGCCCCACCTGCTGACGTGGGGCGAGTGGAAAGGGTTTATCACTAAGCCCTCCTCCTTTTACGGTTGGTGTTTGTTACGCGCGGCGACTAGACTTAGCTAGTGAAGCAAACTATGAGGCCTGGAGATATAATTCATGCCTGTTCTACCCGTTTTATTATGTTTAATTGCGCCACTTTTGGCGAACGCTTGAACTCGCATAAAGCAACTTGATGTTTCATTTCATAGATGGAGCTACCACCAAAAACGCCTGTGAGACTTATGATTCATTGAAAATATTTTGTTTGAAGCACTGAGTGGTCAAGTTAGTGAGCACAAGTAGATAAAAGACACAATATGCATCTACTAATGTGCAATACTCGTTGGCAATTAGCGTCTAAAAGAAAAAAAAGCGAGTTTCTACGGGACTGGTCAGCAGGAAATTACGTAAATTCACTGCTGTCTTGCAGGTTCCCTAATAAAGATAAAGGAATTTTCTCTTCATAGAATCATAGAAAGGGCCTTGCTTCTTCATTATGTAGAAGTTCACAGTATCAGCTTGTATAGTTTTGTCGCTTCATCGGTAATGCGTGACCAAGTACAGCCATAAACTGCCGCATTGACACAATATAATTCCTCAATTTTCGTCAGAACACAAAGCAACTTCGCATGGAAAATAAGTGTAATGTAGTCTACGTAGCCACTAAATATTATGTTCTGCTTTGAAAAGTAAAAAAGATTTCTCACAAACTTTTAATATTTTGCCGATTTCATTGGAGCGTAAATAAATTACTAATTATTTATGGCTAATATCTCTTCATAGAAACCTTAAATAGCACTTCTTCTAAAGGCACGGTAAATTTGGTCTTGTTATGTTGAACAGTTTCGCCGTACTGGCGTACAACGGAGGCTTGTACAACGAAAATGCCTTTTGTTGCTCACACTATTTTCATTGCTATTAGGTAACGCTCCGAACAGGCATTAACACCAGGTGTCATTAGAAAGCGGAGATCATAAGCTTTCTGAATTATTACAATTAATATTTATTTGTCAAGCGCAGCGAGCACAGTGCGTCCGCAAACAATGCTTAAAATGCGGAGGGGGTTCGCCGGAGTGGGACCGCCACCTTAAACATTACACATCAGAAATCTACAAATATGTGTCCACTAAGTTTCTTTTAAGTCACATTTCTTGTTGATATGCTTATTTAGTAATCAAATTTATAATTACTAGTCATTAAATGAGCTTATAAACTTCGTTTTTTCGCTTTATTAACAAAACTTGAACGGCGTTTTTGTTTTGGACCAAGTAATTTTTAGCAGAAAGTTATAAAAAAAAACTGTTATTTTCGGTGGCCAAAGATGTTGAATAACTTTGCGAAAAAAAAAAATGAGAGGGTTTGCTAGCCCAGTAATAGACAATTTTTGTTTAGTGTAAGCGTTATGGCGGGGCTTAAGGTAATAGCGTTTCCGTGCCGCAAACGTTCATTTCAGGCAGCGCGTTTTAGTACAGCGGGATAGCGTTTACGTGCTCAAGTTGTGATGGTGATGTGAGCTAGCGTACTATGAATGCGTTGAAAATGTAAAAAAAAAAACAAAGTGAAAATGCTCGCCTCTATCCCTGCATGTAGCAATATTACCACTTGTTTAGTAATAATAAAAGCAAATAAATATGAACTATGCACCAAAAGCGAAAATTTATGTGTTGCAGATTTGTTTACACCGATCTTCTTGTTAGGCCTAGGAACGTTCGAAATGGGAAGCGATCTCAAAAACTTCGCTAAGTTATCCCTAATACGCGTTCGTCAAAGCTGCGTGAAGGCAAGCGAAGCCAGTTAACACAGGCGTTTGCTACGGAAAAAGTGAATCCGTCCACATCAACGCTAAATTTAGTTCGAAGCGGGCGTCCAAAACTGCCGCCATATTTTACGTACACTATATGTTAACCATGCAAACACGGTAACGCTAAATCTAAAAAATAGCGGGCGTACGGTAAACGCTGAGGGGTCGTTTAGCGTACTGCGCATGCGCATTTCGGTCCCGCTATTCCGCTAAGCACGCTTAACTATAGCTGTCTAGTTCCTTCACATTTAAGTGCTGTCATATCACAAGCAGTTTGCAGAAAGATGAACTATCGGAAGAGTCGCGCCGTCTATTTAATTAAAAATAGTAAAATACCGCAATTGTACTCTTAAGACAAAGCCGTAGAAGCCTCAAACTCTGCTAATACAGCCGTAAGTGCAGATGAAATCGTCAAATTTAAACTATTCTGACCTCGCGAGTGTTAGCGCTTCGGCGCATATGGGGACCGTATTAAGTGGTTATTCGTGTTAGCGAGGAAACTTAAAACTGACGTAAATATCGGAGCATCTGGCTATGTTTACGCCAGGTAGTTAATGAAAAGACGAACCGACACTTTAATCGCCCTTTTTATTTTAATAAGTGTGCGTGTGCGTGCGTGCGCGCGCAGACGACGGCGTTATCTGGGATGCCCGCTACTGCCTTCTCTCTTATATCCTGTTTTAACAGCGGAGATGTTTAAACTCGGAGTACGGCCGGTGCGGTAGACAGAAAGCTCGGCGGGTACGCGCCACAGAAAGCGGGCATGTGCCAAGCAGCTCCTAGCATAGCATAGCCATCCGTATTACAGTATAGCAACGGAGTGGGAAAGGGAAGTGAGTGTGAGGGAGGGAAGGAAAGTAGGAGGGGAGAGGGTAAATCATAGCATAGCCTTGTATAGTATTGTTTAGCAGTGGGATGGGAAAGGGAAGTGCGGGTGAGATAGACTGACGTTAGGCTGAGGAGGAGGGAGAGGAGAAGGGAGAGGAGGAAAATGAGGTGAGAGGGTGAGCCATACCACAACCACGTACAGTGTAGCATAGGAAGGGGTGGGAAAGATGAGTGATGTGAGGGTAAGGAGGAAGGAAAGGAGAGAGAGGGCAATATAGAGAGAGATAAACAAAGAAAGAAAGAAGAACATGAAGAAAGAAAATGTGCGTTCGCCAGCTGGCGGCGCTTGCTTGCCAGTTCAACTGTTTCCTCAGATTTCACAGGCGTGGAAGTGGTTTCTTTTATCTTTATGAATTCTTTTTAAGAATACACCGCTTACCTTAGCGTCCCAGTTTTTCAGTTCCTTTTTTCTTTTGCGCTGCTTGATAACCGGAAAATGGCTGCAAGCGTTACCTTCGGTTAAACTGCACAGCAGCTTTGCAACGTTGCTTGCTCTTTTAATCGACGTGGCTGAAATTAGCGGATACCTTACCGAAATCTATTTCGAAGGTCTTACTTTTGTATAGCAAGCGTGTTCTTCCGTGCACCCGCTTTCCTAACTTCTTTTTTTTTTTCATCTGTTCCACTGCGAATTTCTAGTACAGGCAGCACGAATCGACGTTGCTGTTGATGCAAGTACAGACTTCCTGCTCACTTCCGACTTGAACGCCAAAAAGAAAAAAAAAAGACCAGGGATGGAAGACCTGCGCACGTGCGCTTTGCCGCTTGCCTCTACTGCAAAGAGGAAGCTGTGTGTTGTTCCGCACCGCAGTGTCGTATTCGTACGGCTTCCTTCCTGTTCCTATACTGAATTCAGAGTTTAAGCCACGTGGGTCTTCAGCTTGATTACGGAAAAAAAAAGGAAGAAGACAGTTTCGTAAGAAGCAGACGACAGTTTCTGCTGCAGAAGCCAACCTGACGTCTGCTACTTAGCACCTCTTTCTTTCTTTCTTTCTTTCTTTCTTTCTTTCTTTCTTTCTTTCTTTCTTTCTTTCTTTCTTTCTTTCTTTCTTTCTTTCTTTCTTTCTTTCTTTCTTTCTTTCTTTCTTTCTTTCTTTCTTTCTTTCTTTCTTTCTTTCTTTCTTTCTTTCTCTGTCTCACCTTCGCTCTCGACGGTTAACAAGGTAGCACATAAACAGCGAAAACACTGTGAGACCATCTTCAAATGTGCACTGCGCCTCACTAAATCCGTACAGTGCAGCGAAAGGCGCGGGCCGCGCGGCAGCCAATCGGAAAATAGCGCCGCGAACAGGTAAGATAGTGGAGGGTGCTAATCTGGACATTGTCGAATTCCGCCATGTTGTCGGACTCCGCCATTGATCAACTCTGATTGGCCCAGAGGGCTGTTACGGCCTCTCTGATTGGCTTAAAAATGCCGCCATTACGAAATTTCGCAATACGGCGGAATTTCACAGTGTCCAGAATAGCAGCCAGGCAGGCAACGCCTTCAGTGCAACGCTGGCTGAACGGAAGCTTGACTGTCGGATTAGTACGGTGCACAGTAGATGAACCAGCCTTTTCTTTGTGCGTCTAGAACACTCGGAAGAGTTCTCACCTGATTGGCAGACGAGAGCCGTAGCCTTCGCCGCTGTGCACGGAACTTGGCGCGATTAAACACGGAGCGCTTAGTCTTGGGTCTGAAAAAATAAAATAAAAATAAAAGGCTAATAAAGTAGCGTAGAATGAAGATTGATGTTTCGTTATTTTGGTTTTCGCTCTTTCGGTGTGCCGTTACCGAACATTGTCGGGAAGCGGAATGTTCTGTGCTATTGTTAGCAGGCTTCCTGGAAACATCCGCTATTTTCTCTTTTTGTTCTTGGAGATTATCGGACGGTGTGAGCGCGCATGGTTCTTTTTTTTTAATTTGCTGGTTGCTGGCGAAACGTGCCAGTCTTGAGCTAAGTTGGTTATTGTTAACTATAATGTCCGTCTGAGACAGAGCGAGATGCTAATCCCTTAAATGACATGCTTGAGGTATTAGGTTGGCTGATCCCTTGGCGCTGCTACCTACTCCTGCTGCAGCTCGATAAATCTGGCGTGCATAGTGATCACATAGACGCAAGGATTACATACATACATACATACATACATACATACATACATACATACATACATACATACATACATACATACATACATACATACATACATACATACATACATACATACATACGTACGTACGTACGTAAATACGTACGTACATACATACATGCATACACATATACAGGGTGTTTCAGCTAAAAAGCACTAAGTATTAAAAATTAGGCATAGGCGCTACGCGTCTCCAATTAGCTCAATATTGTTCTGAGCCATATAGAGCACGTCAGAATATTTTTTCCAATCCTCCAAGCTCGGCAATTAACAAAAATTGCTAAATGAACTTTTTAAATAGTAACTCTAGGGAAAATTTTTCAATACAAAAGTTGTAGCGCTTGTTCAGAAACACCGAATTTTTCAATCTGTGTTAAGATAACTCCCCTGCCTAAATTTTTTCCGGCCTTTCTTTCAAGCGCGCGAATTTTAAAAAATACCACGTGACTGCCGCCAAAAGCGCGGCGCTTTCAGTGCCCTCAAATGTAAGTTGAACGAAGTATCAAAGGCTGCTCCGCGCACGAAGTTCGATTGAACAGGCTACCGGTGACTGCTATGGACGCTAAATTATGATAGAGGCGTACCATCTAAAAAAAAAAAAAGATCTACGAAAGAGCAGCCGTCACATGTGAGTGCATCTTTTATCTCGATCCTTCATCACGCTGTCACCCTCGCCCCTTCCAATGCGTTTCTTCATTGGTGCGAAAAGAAAAGAAAAAATGCCTACGCTGCATCAAATGCTGCCTACGGTCTTATGCAGCATTTGCATGGCTACCGCTTTGTCGTTGAAGAAATTTTTTTGTTGTTGTTGAAACGGTGTCGTCATTTTGTCGCTTAACATCCATCGCAGTCACCGATAGCCTGTTCCATCGATCTTCGTGCGCGAAGCAGCCTTTGATAATTCGTTCAACTTACATTTGAGGGCACTAAAAGCGCCGCGCGTTTGGCGGCAGTCACGTGGTATTTTTTAAAATTCGCGCGCTTGAAAGAAAGGCCGGAAAAATTTAGGCAGAGGAGTTATCTTAACACAGATTGAAAAATTCGATGTTTCTGAACAAGCGCTACAACTTTTGTATGGAAAAGTTTTCTCTAGAGTTACTATTTAAAAAGTTCATTTGGCAATCTTTGTTAATTGCCGAGCTTGGCGGGTTGGAAAAAATATTCTGACGTGCTCTATATGGCTCAGAACAATACTGCACTAATTGTAGACGCGTACCGCCTATGCTTAATTTTTTAAGACTTGGTGCTCTTTAGCTGAAACACCCTGTACATACATACACAGACCCACATACATACATACATACATACATACATACATACATACATACATACATACATACATACATACATACATACATACATACATACATACATACATAGATACATACATACATACATACATACATACATACATACATACATACATACATACATACATACATTGGGAAGGATCGTGTGCGCGTGTGTTTTAAAATTTTGTAAGCGAGGCAGAGGCTCGGGAGATGATGGAGGCTTGAATTAGTAAGAAATCTTTGACATTGGTTGTCGGTTGAGCCAACGTATCGATAAGTGGTCGTGTCTTTTGTTCTGTTGCTGCACTTGTCGAAACATTGGCTTCAGAGGCACCTCTTGTTCAATGATTTTTTCATCTAAAATTCTGTAGTCATTTATTAAATAATATCTGGGGTTTAACGTCCCAAAACCACGATACGATTATGAGGGGCGCCGTAGTGGAGGGCTGCGGAAATTTTGACCACGGGGGTTCTTTAACATGCACCTAAAATCTAAGTACATGAGCCTCAAACATTTTCGCCTCCATCGAAAATGCAGCCGCCGCGGCAGGGATTAGATGCCGCGACCTTCGGGTCAGCAGTCGAGTCCATAACCACTAGACCACCATTAGTTATGTATTCAAGAGACGCGAAAGATTCTATAGTGGTGGAGATTAGGATATACAGAGGTATCCATTAAAATACAATCGACATGAGGTTTACGATATGCTATTATTTAATTTAAAATAAAGCCTATACCGTGCTCACTCGCATATAACAAGCGCCGGCTGGCTGTTGGCCGATGTCGGCCACTTTTTGGGATGAATCCGCTGTCGTAAAATTTCCATAAAATAATGTGTTCTTGTGTGGCTTTGCCTTAATTATCATATTAAGTACTTCGCACGCCACAGTACAACATTTCTCTCCAGGGAATTTCGTCGCTACTTTTTTAATTGAACACTTGCCGCGTAGATGGAGGGGCTATACCTGATAATTTAGAGATTTTTTTTCGTAAATAGCTTCCTTAATGTCAGAGATGGCGAAATTACTCCTAACAAGTAGTTAATTCCATTACTAACTACTTGCCTAGAATTTTTTTAATGTAATGATACTACATTCAGAATTTCAGCTGGCCGCAAGTGGTGACATAACGTTACTATTACCTTTGAAAATTAATGAAATTACTTTGAAATTACATTAACAAAAGTTCATCGTTCATACGCCAAGACATGTACACTTTATCTACAGCACGCGTACATGGAAGTCTCGGAGATTTTTGTTCCACTTTTCACGCTTGAGGTCTGACACTCAGATTAAGTTGCCTTTGTTATTTTTTCTTTCCTTTTATGGTCAATGTTTTATGTCTTAAAGGGGCCCTGCAACACCTTTCTTAGTTATATTGGAATAGTCTCATTATTGACGTATGACTCTTCACGAGTCATATGCCGCAAAAATTTTTCGAATCCGTCAAGTCTAAGTGGTGTTACCAAATTATAGAGATCACGTTCCGCAGCTTTCTCCCTCAACTCAACGCCGCGAGCGCGCGGAAAGCTAGGCAGCGAGTCGACGGAGGGAGCGCAGAGGAGCGAGGCTCCGCCCAAGAGCGCCGGCGGAGTGTTTTCTTCATTTTTTTCTCTCTGACGTCTGGGCGCAACCACGTGGTCTGTGCCGCCACTTCCGGTCGGCTTGCGTCGTTCTCGTCGAGCGGAGTCGATCGCTCTGTGTATCGCGCGTGCTTGAAAACTGCGCGTCGGTTTGGTAATGTTGGGTGTGCACCTCGAACGCCGTAGTGTTTTCATCGCTCTGCCAACCATGGAAGCAAACCTGCGCGCTCGTTTGGAACGAATGACAGCTGAGATCGGTTTCGGCCCATACTCCGATACACCGCCTCGTAAGACGGCACTGGCAGACGACCCCGAAGCGCCGCCATTACCGGACGCCAGCATTGTTATCGGAGACACGCTGCGCCCGTGCCTCGGTCGGTCGTGAGAACGTGCCGACGATGCAGTTCTCAGCTGACGAGGCAACACTCGAACGGCTGCCACTCTCAACGGCAACCGGCGATGGTCAAAAGCACAGAAATAATCACGTTTTCGGCACTGCGCATGGCGAAGAAAACGGAACCATGCAACTACGAGCAGACGAGCTGTCGGTGAGACCGGAAGTGCTAATATTAATGTTTGTTCGGTGTTTTTAACGCGATAACATAATATAAACATACATATTATCTACTTATTGAACTCAAAATTAACAACGAAAGTAATAATGAGGGTGTTATCGTGATTATAACATCAGCCAATGGTGGAACTGCCGACAATCTCGTCATATTTTGCGGACTAATACATCATTTGTCGAGAGAAGAGGGAGCGATTTTCAGCTGACTTTGAGAATTTATTGTAAATTCCAGGCCGTGCGCATCGCTGTAATATTTGGCTCGCGTGTTCTCGGGAGCCTCGACTACCGATCGGCAGCGCTTTTTGAGCATGCTCGAAAAGCGTTGCAGGGCCCCTTTAAGAAAAGTGGTCATGCTATATTTTATTCTAAACTAATTGGGAACGTAACTAGTGATTTTTCTTCAAATTACTCGCTCGAAGTAATTGATTCCATTACTAAATTGCCAGTCCACAAAATAACTAACTAAATTACTGATTACAGCAAAAACAAATTAGATTACACTAATTACAGTACCGTAATTTCATTACTACAAAGTCTGCTTGAAGGGGCACCAAAGAAAAAAAAACGATTTTCTCGTATTAGTTTTCAGATTTCACGATGCTAAAATCACCACACTTGCTGCCAGAAGACGTACGCTTGGTAAGCGAGAAAACGCGCAAAAAGGAAATGTTGGTGGCGATGCCACCTTGAAATCCCCGCACCGCTCACGCTGACGTCATAGATTTTGACGGCGTCTAGTAGGGTCTACGTAGGTCCTAATTGGTAAGAGCCAAGTACATTGTCTTGTGAAGGAGGCAGGAACTAATTGAGTCAATGTGGCCAAAAAATAGAAAAACACATTGAGATCCCTGACGTCATCATCGGAGATTTCAGCGGGAAAGTTCAAAGCGAAGCGTTTGACATTGATTTCGTGATCTATTAATAAACCTATAGTGGTGATTTTACTACACCATTTTATCAGTCTAAACACATTCGTCCTTTCACTTTAGTATCCCGTTAATAGTAGTGTAGTATTAGAGATTAGTATTTTTGCTCAATACTTTTGTGATGCTTGGTAGAACGAGAAGCTCTGAGCATCAGTCAGGGGGCTCGTAAAAGTTTATCAATGTCGTGATACTGTAGACCTCTTCCATCGCGAGTTGGCGTGCACAATTACATGTAAAGTGGGCGGTAAACCTATGGAGGTAGATAAACCTACTGTGGTAGTGAAATTAAAGACACTAGGGTTCTCACAGTGTAATTTACAAGTCCAGACTAATTTATCGTTTCGCTTCAGTGTCCCTTTCATGTATCACAATCCGGAAAAGCTTTGTTCCAATCCGGATTTCCGTTTTTCAAAAGGGCGTTGTATCAATGGAGATATTTTTTTATGATTTCGTTCTGGACCTTCAATTGTAGCCTGGTCCATGCAAAACCTTGTTCAGCGTGCTTTTGAAAAGCGCCCGCCCTATTCGTTCCGATCTGTTTAATTCCGGTCTTACTCTTAGATGTGTTATAAATAGCAACCGTTTGAGACTTCCGGGTGTAGCGGTAGTTGCACATAGCGACACAACGGTGTAATCTAATACAACTCTTGTTCGGAAAATTTCTCCGTCACACAATATGCGATGTCCCTCCCGCCCCCCTTCCGTACGTCCCCCCCCCCATCCGCGTCCGGTTCCAGCGAAATTTTAATCCTATGTACTTATTAGTTATCTTTGAAGAAGACGCAGGCGCGATGAATGAGGCGGACAAAGATATTAGCTAACTCCTCAAGGCATTCGCCCAAACTTCAGCTTTAAAAAAATAGTAATGAAAAGAAAGCTAGTTTATAGAGACAGTAAAGAGGAAAGTGAATTATCTCATCTCGTATTAGTTACTTACTTAAAATTATGAAACGGCGCCACGAAAAAATAAAAAATAAGAAAGTTCGCGCAGCTTTTACAGTGACCCAAGGCTGAAACTGAAACCAACAGCCGAGCCGGGCGGCCTTCCTTGTAGCGCTTTTTCTGTCTCTCTCTCTTTCTTTCTCTTTCTGTGTTGTTTCTTTATTTTTTATCAATGTTTCTCTCTATTTATCTATCTGTCTATCTATTTCTCTCTCTATCTTGCTGTTTCTATTTTTTATCTTTCTTTCTCTATTTCTTTCGTCCTCTTTCTTTCTATCTCTTTCTCGTGTATATTTCCTTCTCTCTCTTTTTTATTTCTCTCTCATTCTCTTTTTCTTTATCTTTCTGTCTTGCTATTTTTTTCGATCTTTTCTGTGTGTTTCTTTCTGTCTCTTTCTCACTCTATTTGTTTCTGTGTGTTTGTACCTTTCTTTTCTCTTTCTTCCGTTTCTCTTTGTCTTTCTCTTTCTTTCTTTCTTTCTTTCTTTCTCTCTTTCTTTCTTTCTTTCTCTCTTTCTTTCTTTCTTTCTCTCTTTCTCTCTTTCTTTCTTTCTCTCTTTCTTTCTTTCTCTCTTTCTTTCTCTCTTTCTTTCTTTCTCTCTTCCTCTCTTTCTTCCTTTCTTCTTTCTCTCTTTCTCTCTTTCCTTTCTCTCTCTTTTTCTTTCTTTCTTCTCTCTCTCTTTCTTTCTATCTTTCTTTCTGCTCTTCTTTCTTTCTTTTCTCTTTCTTTCTTTCTCTCTCTCTTTCTTTCTTCTTCTTTCTTTCTTCTTTCTCTCTCTCTCTTCCTTTCTTTCTCTCTGTTTCTTTCTTTCTTTCTCTCTTTCTTTCTTCTCTCTTCTTTCTTTCTCGCTCTCTTTCTTTCTTTCCTCTTTCTTTTCTCTCCTTTCTTCTTTCTTTCTTTCTCTTTTCTCTCTTTCTTTCTTTCTTTCTTCCCTCTCTTTCGTTCTCTCTCTTCTTTTTTTTTTTTTCTTTCTTTCTCTCTCTCTTTCTTTCTTTTCTCTCTTTCTTCTCCTCTCTTTTCTTTCTTTCTCCTCTTTCTTCTTCTCTTTCTTTCTCTCTTTCTTTCTTTCTCTCTCTCTTTCTTTCTTTCTCTTTCTTTCTCTTCTCTCTCTTTCTTTCTTTCTCTCTTTCTTTCTCTCTCTCTCTTTCTTTCTTTTCTTCTCTTTTCTCTTTCTCTTCTTTCTCTCCTTCTTTCTCTCTTCTTTTTTCTTCTCTCTTTCTCTTTTCTTTCTTTCTTTCTTCCTTTCTCCTTTCCTTTCTTTTCTCTCTTCTTTCCTCGTTCTCTTTCTTTCTTTCTCTCTCTCTCTTCTTTCTTTCTTCCTCTCTCTCTCTCTCTCTTCTCTTCTTCTCTCTCCTTTCTTTCTCTCTTCTCTTTCTCTCTCTCTCTTTCTTTCTTTCTTCTCTTCTCTCTTTCTTTCTCTCTTTCTTTCTTTCTTCTTTCTCTCTCTTTCTTTCTTTCTTTCTTTCTCTCTCTCTCTTTCTTTCTCTCCTCTTTCTTCTCTTTCTTTCTTTCTTTCTCTCTTTCTTTCTTTCTTTCTCTCTCTCTTTCTTTCTCCTCTTCTCTCCCTTTTCTTTTCTTTCTCTCTTTCTCTCTCTCCTTCTCTCTTTCTTTTCCTTTCTTTCTTCTCTCTCTCTCTCTTCCTTTCTTTCTTTTCTTCTCTCTTTCTTTCTTTCTCTTCTCTTTCCTTTCTTCTCTTTCTTTCTCTTCTTTCTTTCTTTCTTTCTTCTTTCTCTATCTCTTTCCTCTCTTTCTTCTCTCTTTCTTTCTTCTCTCTTTCTCTCTCTCTCTCTCTTTCTTCTTTCTTTCTTTTCTCTCTTTCTTCTTTCTTTCTCTCTCTCTTTCTTCTCCCTTTCTTCTCTTTCTTTCTTTCTTTCCTTTCTTCTCTCTTTCTCTCTTTCGTTCTCTCTCTCTCTCTCTTCCTTTTCTTTCTTTCTTTTTCCTTTCTTTCTTTCTTTCTCTCTCGCTTTTCTTTCTTTCTCCTCTTTCTTTCTTTCTTTCTCGCTCTGCTCTTCCTTTCTTTCTTTCTCTCTTTCTTTCTTTCTCTTCTCTCTTTCTTTTCTCTTTCTTTCTTTCTTTCTTTCTTCTTTCTTTCTCTCTTCTTTCTTTCTTTCTCTCTCTCTTCTCTCTTCCCTTTCTTTCTTTCTTCTCTCTTTCTCTCTTCTTTCTTTCTTTCTTTCTCTCTTTCTCTCTTCTTTCTTTCTTTCTCTCTCTCTTTCTTTCTTTCTCTCTCTTCCTTTTTCTTTCTTTCTTTCTCTCTCTCTTTCTTTCTTTCTTTCTTTCTCTATTCTTTCTTTCTCTCTCTCTCTTTCTCTCTTTCTCTCTTTCTTTCTCTCTTTCTCTCTCTCTTCCTTTCTCTCTTTCTTTCTTTCTTTCTCTCTCTCTTTCTTTCTCTCTTTCTTTCTTTCTTTCTTTCTCTCTTTCTTTCTTTCTCTATCTCTTTCTCTCTTTCTTTCTCTCTTTCTTTCTTTCTCTCTCTCTTTCTCTCTCTCTTTCTCTCTTTCTTTCTTTCTCTCTTTCTTTCTCTTTTCTCTCTCTCTTCCTTCTCTTTCTCTTTTCTTTCTTTCTCTCTCTTTCTTCTTCTTTCTTCTTTCTCATCTCCTCTTCTCTTTCTTTTTCTTTCTTCTCTTCTTTCTTTTTTCTCTCTCTCTTTCTTTCCCTCTCCATTCCCTTCTTTCTTTCTCTTTTCTTACTTTCTCTCTCTCTTTCTTTTCTTTCTTTCTTTCTTTCTCTCTTTCTTTCTTTCTCTCTCTCTTTCTCTCTTTCTCTCTCTCTTTCTCTCTTTCTTTCTCTCTCTCTCTCTTTCTTTATCTCTTTCTTTCTCTCTCTCTCTTCCTTTCTTTCTTTCTTTCTTTCTTTCTCTCTCTCTTTCTTTCTTTCTCTCTTTCTTTCTTTCTTTCTCTCTCTCTTTCCTTTCTTCTTTCCTCTTTCCTTTCTCTCTTTCTTTCTTTTTTCTTTCTTTCTCTCTTCTTTCTTTCTTTCTTTCTCTCGCTCTTCCTTTTTTCTTTCTTTCTCTCTTTCTTTCTTTCTTTCTTTCTTTCTTTCTCTATCTTTCTTTCTCTCTCTCTCTTTCTCTCTTTCTTTCTTTCTCTCTTTCTCTCTTTCTTTCTCTCTTTCTCTCTCTCTTCCTTTCTCTCTTTCTTTCTTTCTTTCTCTCTCTCTTTCTTTCTCTCTTTCTTTTTTCTCTCTCTCTCTTTCTTCTTTCTTTCTTTCTTTCTTTTCTCTCTTTCTTTTCTTTTTTCTTTCTTTCTCTCTTTCTTCTTCTTTTCTTTTCTACCTTCTTTCTCTCTCCTTTCTTCTTTCTTTCTCTCTTTCTTTCTCTTTTCCTTTCTCTCTTTCGTTCGTTCTTTCTCTTTTCTCTCTTTCTTTCTTTCTTTCTTTCCTTCTTTCTCACTGTACTCGTTGTCTCGCACATCCGAGTGATTGCATCCCACGCCGGACAAGGCGCAGCGGGAGAGAGCGCGCCGGGCGCACGTGTTTCGGGTAGAGAAGCAGAAGAGGAGAAAGAGAGCGCGTGCCGTTCATGACGGTGATAGTGTCTTATCGAGGCGAACATGGGGTTTGCCAAGCTTAAACAGCCCCGCTGTTAATGACAAGATCACTGAGAAACACACGAAACACAAGCGCCGAACTCTCAACTGAATGTTTATTCGCATGCGCAGAATACAAATATATAACCGCACGCGGCTGCACAAAGAACAGCAACGAAAAAAAACATACAAAAAATATACCCATTTAATTATAATATTTCTTCGAGTTGCAAAGCGGTAGATGGGGAGCTGATGCACGTTTTCTTTTTTTTTTTTTGTGAGGCACCCCGTGCTGTCACTAGGAGTTAAAACATCGCCGTAGAGTGAAAATTCTCCATTTTAGAACTGGCGTCGAGATCTTAGTCATTGCGGAAATCAGTATTGATATGTTTTTCGAAACCTGACGTCAAGATCCTCTTCAGAAATGACCCATGTGTGGGATATGGTAAAGGCGTTCTTTCAAATCGCAACGTTGCCCTGCCAGGGTGGTCTCGTGGTTATGGCGCTCGACTGCTCACCCGAAGGTCGCGGAATCGAATCCCGGCCGTGGCGGCTGCATTTTCGATGGAGGCGAAAATGCTTGAGGCCCGTGTGCTTAGCTTTAGGCGCTCGTTAAAGAATCCCAGGTGGTCGAAATTTCCGGAGCCCTCCACTACGGTCTCTCTCGTAATCATAGCGTAGTTTCGGGACGTTAAACCCCAGATATTATTATTATTATTATTATTATTATTATTATTAATAATCTTATTATTATTATTATTATTAAATGGCAACGTTAGGTGAAGTTTTGTTCGAACTCTGCACCTCCCCCCCCCCCCCCCCGCTTCCCCCATCGGCACTGTCCCGGCCCTTGTGGGACTAAATTTCGTGACTGCGGCCTGCTAGCTGAGGCGAGCTTGAGACCTTCCGCGTAAAGCAGGGGCGTAGCCAAGGGGAGGGGGGTTGGGGGGTTTCAACCCCCCCCGAAATTTTTCAGTTTTGCTTGCGTATATAGGCATGCACACATACAAACGCACGCACGAACATGCATAAAGTATGGTTGAACCCCCCCCCGCCCCGCCCCGAAAAAAATATCTGGCTACGCCCCTGGCGTACAGCGTCGCAGGTTTCTGCACCTCACGTGGTTTTCCAGCGCTGCCTCCGAGGTTTCACCGATCGTGCGATGACGTCATGATTAAATCGTAATGACGTCATATTTTGGTAATCTGTGACGTCATGATGACGTCACATGAAGACGTCATCAAGCCCTTATCTCTGATCACGTGACTTTCTGCATCGTTTGTGTTGACGCCGGCGGTTAGTTTTCGCGTTTGATGAGGCTTTCGCCTTAATAATATAGTAAATGCGCTCATGCCGCTGTTCCACTCAATTAACCGCATACCAGGGTTGCCGTTGGTGGCTACCTTCCGCCAAATTGGCTACTTTACGACCCCGTCTGGCGACTTAAATTTCAGGTTGGCCCCGTGGATACTTCCTGGCTGCTTTAAGATGTTACTTTGACCCATTTTCTCCGCATTTTTCTTAAAGGCTAAAGGGATTGGCTACTTTTGGATAGTTTTAGCTTCACTTCTAGCTCCTTTTCAAGTCTGCCCAGCGGCAACCCTGACTGCATCGCACACGGAGACACCTGTAGTTCGGGAAAATTCTGGCGAAGTTGAAGCCGAACTTTTGGCTTAGCGTATTTACCGGTTCTCGTGAAAAAGCGCACGTGCCTCACGCTGACGTCATTGAGGTCATTAGTCTATATGTTCTTATTTCACTCACCCACCCTGTAGTTTCTGCTTTTTTTCCGGGCGTTCTAATTCCATTATCCGGTTTCCGCGAAGCCCTTTCGTCTGCTTTTTCCGCTGACGTCATCGAGTCGGTGTGAAGCTCCCTGCGGACCGACGGTCTTCTTAGTTCGCTCTCGCTCAAAGCTTGCCACTTAACTTATTAAATTTCTTTGAATTCTTTTTTTGTCTTTTTGCCGCTGAAAGGGTCTGTCGATTTAGTGCCGAGCAATTAACCGGGAACATCGCCACTGCGCACTCTGCGACGCGGCCAAAAATAACTTGAGCGTTTCTATTTTCGGCGACTCGTGTTCGACGGTAATTTTTTTAACCGACGTGCCGGAAAGGCGTGTTTAATCCTTGTTGAAGCTGGCCTTTATCCTTTGCTTTTATATTTGCGTTTATATTGTCTTCGTTTTGAGTGAGTAACATCCATTTGAGCAGTGGGCGCACTTTGCTTCTTTGAGGCTTACTATATTAAGGCATGCGTGGGTGGTAAAAATTGCGGTGTATGTGAGAGTGCCCTTTCAAATCGAATAAAAAAAAGGAAATTAATTTAAAAGTTTCTGTCGGCTTCAACAACCCGGAAAATTAAGTTTGCTTTCTGTTTCGTTCTTGACCTTTATTTTTTTCTTTGTTTTGCGTCGATGTATTTAGTTGTACATTTATTTATTCATACATCTCAGAGGTTCTAGAGTTTTCAAGAATGCGTGAGGGAACGCTTACAGAAGTATAAAAAATGAGTAGCTGGTACGCAGCACAGAAAAGTTCCGAACTTTTGCGAATGTGCACAAGTCTACTATTGCGTAACGAAAACGACCTTTCAGGGAGACACTTAAGTCTTTGAAAAATGGTTGTCAACTGAATCATTAGCTTCGTATTTAACAAAGGCGGTGTTAGTGTGTTAAGAGCGGATGGAGCTGATATTTGCAATCAATGAATACTTACCAACTAGCTCAGCTCTCTGTTATTCTAAGCGATTATTATCTTTCACCTAACAGCAATTTATGGGTTTTTGCATGCGGGATTCAGTTATGTTTATGAGGCATGCCGTAGGGGAGGGCTCCGGAAATTTCGACCCCCTGGGGTTCTTCAACGTGCACCTAAATCTAAGTGCACGGGCCTCAAGCATTTTCGCCTCCATCGAAAATGCGGCAGCCGCGGCCGGGATTCGATCCCGCGACCTGCGGGTCAGCAGCAGCACTGGCGCAGCATATATGTTTAATCCATTTGGCGCCACTAAGGTCAACCTCTAACTAACTAACTAACTAACTAACTAACTAACTAACTAACTAACTAACTAACTAACTAACTAACTAACTAACTAACTAACTAACTAACTAACTAACTAACTAACTAACTAACTAACTAACTAACTAACTAACTAACTAACTAACTAACTAACTAACTAACTAACTAACTAACTAACTAACTAACTAACTAACTAATAAAACAATCCGTTGATAACGTACACATACATATGAATATATATATATTTCGTATGTGGAATACTTCGTCTATTTCGCTTTACTCCTCACAAAGAAAAGCTTAGCTTTCAAGCTGAACCTACTAATTTAGAATTCGCTTTAAACATACAGAAGAAAAAAAGAAGCAACGCTTTTGTTTAAAAATAGCTAGTAGATGCATTTTTTTCCCCTCTTACAGCTAGTGCATCGAGAAGTTAAATTTGTTGCTGACGCGGACGCTCTTGAGTCGTTTCGCTTCAAAGTACCGCAGGCTCGAAAGTATAGACTTTACTTTTTTTTTCTTTTTTTTACGTTTATGGAAGTTGCAGATGCGCCTTAAAGTTCGTTTCTCGTATGCACATACACGTATTTTCGTGGCAGTCGCAGACAAATATCTTTTTCTTTACTTTCTTTCTTTGTTTTTGTTTGCCATGAGCCATTTGACTCCCGGATTACCCTGAATCCTCTCAGAAAAAAATAACAGCGAAGCAAACCACGCGTACTTGCGCATCTCACACAGCTGGGAAAAATAAATATAAGAAAAGAAGAAAAAAAGGAAAGTGGCGAGAAAAAGCCGCTCTTTCTTTGCGCGAGAGGCCGAATATGCGGGGTGCTTTAAGATCTTCACCTCGTGTACAAAAAAAAAAAGAAAGAGAAAGGAAAAGAAAGAATCGGATAAAAAATAAAAACAAAATAAGAAAAAACAGCCTGGAAATGGCGCGGCCTCCGTTAGGGTTAAGAAGCGGCGCGCTTCCAAAAACGGCTGACTCGTCGTCTTCTTCGCAAAAGGTTAGGTAAACACTCGCGCGCATGAAGCCATCTCACCTCCGCAGCGTTCGCGGGCGTTCCGTGTATTTCGTTGCTGGGGGCGCTCTTGGTGGTGATCACGACTACTTATTACAGCTGACTTGCGCGCGCTATTTTTTGATGGGCCACGAACGAGGCGGTGTTTTAAAGAAGTAATGACGTGGATATGCGCATTTTGTGCGCGTGCGTGTCAGTGCGTCTTTCGTTACGTGTATTTGCTTGTCCTCAGCTCTCTCCCGCACATACTTCTTAGGTGTGCGCGTTCCGTTCTGTTTCACTATATGTATTTGCTTTTCCCGAGCTTTTGAGTTGAGGAATGAGCCTAAGAACTCTCCGGATTTTTCGCGATCATTAAACTTTCTCTCTCACACTAAGGTAACGTGGGCATGTCAGGAAACACGCTTTGAATATTTCCGCTGAGCTACCTATGAACTTTGTCGATGCTCTTTCGTCATGTCAGCGAAATTGCGTGTAGGGCTGTTTCTTTTTTTTTTCTTTTTTTTAACAATGTGTGCGTGTCGAGAAGACCCGTTCTCCTGCGAACCCTGACTCGTTTAATTTGATTTGCTGAGAACATTTTGTGTACTGTACATATACTGCATGCTTGACGAAAGGACCACTTGAAAGGGACATTCATTGGTGTAGGCGGGGCAACCTCTTCAAAAAATTTTAATATTGCATGTGTATGTATACATGTACAGAGTCGTCCACATTTAAGCTGAACACCTCATTAGTATTGAAGACCTCATTGAAGCTGTTGTTTTTTACATAATTCGGAAAATCATTACTGTGTTTGTCGACACCATGAATAGACGTTCTATAACGGGCATTGCACTCGTGAAGTATAAGAAACGTTCTAGTTTTACCTGTTTGAATACTAATGAGGTGTTCAGCTTAGATGTGGTCGACCCTGTACACAGTCAAACGCACACACGAACTTGCATAAGTGGAGGTCCCCCCCTCCCCCCAATCTAAAAAATTAAAAAAGAAGGTTCTGGCTTGCCTCTGGGGATATTCGTGTATTTTCGCGCATGATTATGTTGTGTTGTACGTCTTACACGAACTTAAATGCTTGTGCATTTTGATCGCTTTTTTTCCGGCTTTTATTTGTGTTTTTCTTTCCTTACATTTTCTGCAGACTTACTGCGTTTTTCGTTGATTCCGTGTACATGCGTATTTATAAATAAATGGGCAGTCGAGACACTTTAACTGTGCACAGGGATAGCCTGGTCTAACGTAGCCTTTAGCTTCGCGTATGTGTGCGAGTATTGAGCAAAATACATTTATGCTTCACTCAGCCGTGAACTTTCTTCAGACGCCACATGCAGCCTGAGAGTCGGCTGCAAGCGCGATATCCTTGTTCGCTGGCGGTCCGTTAGCAGTGAGCGCCGAAGCGTGACGTCAAGTGCCGCCTGTGTTCCGATTAGCTCCTTACGTATGACCTCAAGCACCTACCACTCTCGTGTATTCGCATTCATTCAACCTCCTCTGAAGTTGTGACGTCCCACGTTTCCTTCATTCTCTCGCACGCCGCCGGGTTTCGCGTTCATAATGTATAAGCATTAAGATAACAAAGGTAATAGTCAGTGATAGCGCATTCTTTTTTAGATGCGAAGCATCTTATGGCGGGGTTCAATCCGGTGGTGGTGGTGGTGTGCGGCGTGACCACCCTTACTGCGCATGCGCAAGCCCTCTTCACACACCTCCTCTACTCCCCCTCTCCCTATTCCCCCCTTTCCACACACCTCCTCTCCGCTCCCCCTCTCCCCCTCTCCAATTCCACTCCCCCTCTGAAAAGCTGACTCGATATGCCGAAACGCTGCTTCGCATCGCCTCATGGTTCCCTTTAGTGGGAGATGGTGTGATTTTTCAACTTCAACTTTATTACATTATAATACAGACTAGGGACGTACTTCGGGGCTAAATGCTGCCATCGGCACTTTGACTGGGACCCCGGGGGCGTTGTGCATGGCAGCGCGATAACAGTAAGCATACTTAGTACAAAACTAAACATAAATTTGATACTCCCAGATATATGGATTATGATAAGATATGTAACATTCAACAATAGATACAGTTGCAGCTTTTTTGTAATACAAATAACGAAACAATGAAACTGAGAGAGTGCTCATTCTTATATGCATCATGACTCATGAGTATATATATATATATATATGTGTGTGTGTGTGTGTGTGTGTGTGTGTGTGTGTGTGTGTGTGTGTGTGTGTGTGTGTGTGTGCAGATATGAAGCGCATCTTCAATTCTTTGCGAGATAAGTTAGGAGCATGAACATTTATCGGTTTTTGACGGCTGAAGCTTCGTCTATACAGCCCGCTCTGCTTTTATTGATTGGGATCCACCGTGCTCGGCCATGCAGTTGAAGCACGCAGGGTGTGCAGTGCGGATACGAAAGGGTAACGGGCAGCAACTGCGAACTTTGATGAAGCCTTAGGCTACGAAATTTGCCTCAACCGCCATATTCACCTGGCCTCGCACTATGCGACTTTTTCCTCTTTCCTCGAATGAAGACACACAGGGCGCGGGAAACACTTTCGGGACGACGAAGAAATTCTCGATCAAGTTGAGCGCTTCCTGAACTCTCAATATGAAGAGGTCCACTGCAATGGCCTGCGGCAGCTCGTGCAATGTTGGCTGAAATGCGTGAACTCGGGAGGAAGAGATTAGGTAGAGAAAAAATAAAGTACTTCATGCCAGTAATACGAACTTTATGAACGCCCCTCGTGTTTCATGTCTGTATTTTTATATGATACCTGATGTTTCCTGCAGTTTACGTCCGTAAAGATTTTTCTTTTTCTCCAAACGTTAACTACAGTGATGTTTACTCTTTACTTTATATATTAATTTAACAATTTATTCGTTTAATAATTTTACTAAATGCGGACGCAGAAACCTCTTCCGCAATTCTTCTCGACTTCCCCGCAGAAACGCGTCGCATACAACACAAAAAAAAAAAAACAAGGTCGCCGTTTTTCCGTTGCCTTCGAATCCAATCGCGAGATGCCTCTATACTCATCGCGAACAAGTCGCACGAACTGATAGACAAATGCGCGCACGCACGTCGAAGAAGAGGCTTTGTGTCATCCATGTTTGTTCGCGCGGAAATGTCTTTGCAAAGGGAACATGTAAAGAACCCCCCCAAAACACACACACACACACACACACACACACACACACACACACACACACACACACACACACACACACACACACACACACACACACACACACACACGCACACGCACGCACGCGCACGTTGACAAGATTACGCACGCATCCCTTCCTTTATTCTTCCGTCCCTGTTATCGGCGGTGGCGCGCCATCCGCCGAAGCGTGACAGATAACTCGATCGGCCTTTGGCGGGCGTCTGTGGTCCCTGCCGAGTCTTTGCTGTGAGTGGTTATTCCGTCCGGTGTTTGTTTCCCGCTTGAGGAAGGGCAAGGCTTAGCACGTGGCGGCTTTGGCGAGCCGAAAAGACTTCGGGAAGCCCCGCTGTGTCGGCTGTCGTTCTTGCCGCCCTGTTGCTTGCACGTTTTTTTTTTTTTTCGTTCGTGTTTACTCCGAAGCAAAAGATTTTGCTGTTTAGCCGCATTTGTTCTCCCGTATTCCATTCAGCCAGTGGCAGGAGCACCACCCGCCATGGTGGTGTCGTGGTTGTGGTGCTCGACTGCCGACAAGAAGGCCGCGGGATCGAATACTGGTCGCGGCGGCCGCATTTTGATGGATATACGATATGCTACACTCTAAGAAAAAAAAACAAGAACAAAGAGAGCCTTTTGACTGCTTTCGGGTATGTCCTGACTTGCCACGTATATGACTCCCTTTAAAGAAGCACGGTGACTCTCTTTGGATGTCATTATACTCTCTTCTGAGAGTCGTGTGACCCACAAGAAAGTTGACGTGCCTCTTTAAAGAGAGTCATATATACGTGGCAAGTCAGGACTGCCCGAAAGGAGTCAAAAGACTCTTTTATTTCTTGGAGTGTAGAGGCCCGTGCGCTTAGGTTTAGGCGTACGTTAAGGAACACCAGATGGCCGTGTGTTCTCTTCATTTCATGCGGACCGGTGGTGTGTTGTGTGTTTGTGTGGGTGTGGGGGAAATGCTCAATTACTGTGGCATTTACATTTTTGCTGACGCGCAGGAAAAGTACTCGGAATCCTGGCAATATGTACAGCTTAGCTGTAAAAAGCAAGAAAGAAGGAGACACCTAGGCCAAGGGACGCGCGCTCCGCCCACTCTCCCAGATGAGCGTCGATTAATTAACGGCCGCCAGGCGATTGCGAGGCGGCCATTGTGTAGAACAAATGAGCAGGGGACATTGGCGTGCAAATCGAAAGGCCAGCGGGTCACGCCGATAATACGACCGTGCGTGCCTTTAGTCAGTATTCTCAGCGTGAGAGGCGCGTCAGCATCCGTGGCGGTGAAACTTCGAGGAAAAGGAGAAAAAAACGTCACTCTTTAGAGTGAGCGAATAAAATGAGAAGGGCCCACACCGTACAGGGACGGGTATTATTTCCGTTTTCATAAAAATATTTCTTTATTATTTATTTATTAAGAGAAAGCCTTAGGTGCGTCACCAAACGCGAAAACTGACCTTGGATGGCGTTGGCGTCATCGCGATCCGTCATTACAGTATCACGTCATCGTGACGTCACAGATCGCCAAAGTTCGTGACGTCACATGACGTCATCACATTACATCGTCGCTTGGTCAAAGGTGGGACGATCACGGAGGCAGTGCAAAGCCAGATGAGGTGCAGAAAGCTTGCAACGCCTCCGATCACGGAGGCAGTGCAAAACCACGTTAGGTGCACAAAGCTTTCGGAGAGGAGTGGGGCAGGATCGATACATCGAGTGCGAAGAAGATGGCTTTCGCCTTCGAGTCGTCTTAGGCGAATTCGTAAGGGACCCTGTGAGTTTTTATATATTATATATTTGTTTTTACCCTATGACTAAAATTACGTTATTCTAGTTCTGAAAACATATTTTCCCCTTGTTCTGCCTTTGTGTCTTAATGTTTGCATTTACATTAACCGCTGTCTTCTTGGCGAATACCCAATAGTAGGCAGGATCCGGTGTAAGGCGTAAGCAAGCACGACAAGCACGACGGGAAGTCGAGTGAGCTGTGGCTCGTGTCTTACGAGCCAAAACCACCAGTATGAATATAACGCACGCCATAGTAGAGAGGATGGTGGGGGGGTACTCCGGATCGATTGCGACCACCTGGGGTTCTTTAACGTGTGCCTGAATATAAGCACAAGTGTGTTCCTTGCATTTGGGCCCCATCGATATGCGGAAATCGCGGCCGGGAATTGAACCCGCGCCCTCGAGCAAGGCAGTGAGAAGGTGTAATTAGAGGGAGAGGGGGACTTTCGTGCGTTCTGCCATCTGCCTTTCTCGCCAGCTGGTGGGCTCTTTTTAGGGGCGAAGCTCCTTAAGGCGGCACCCGTTCGTCCCTCGTAGTCGCAGTCGTAGTAGTCGTAGTGCGTAACCAGTCTTACGCTTTGACCTCCAAGGTGGTGCCGGTGGGAGATTTTTCCTGTGCGTTGTTGAACAATAAAAAATTCGCAGCGTGCGCGTTAACTAAAAGCCGAATTCTTCTGTCTCTCATTCCCCATTAGCAGCCATTGGCATGTTCCAGTAGGAAACGTTAGTAGAAGTGTAAGTGTTAGCTAAAAGCCGACTTCTTCTGTCTCTCCTTCCCATTAGCAGCCATTGTTTACCTCCAAGGTAGTGCCTGGTGAGATTTCTCCTGTGCGTGATTAAACAATAAAAATTTTGTTCAAAACGCCGTTGATTGATGAAATAAACCAACGAAAGACGCCAGATGTTTTGTAAAAGCAAAACGAAAGAACGCCAGATGTTTCTAAAGCAAAACGAAAAGACGCCAGCTGCTTAACGAAAGACGCCAGATGTTTTCTAAAGCAATGGTTTTCTAAACAATGAAAATTCACAGCGTACATGTAATATTAAAGTGAGCTGCAAGTCGTCATAACTCATCGAACCTTTAGTATAAACGCGCCCGATCTCACGTCGGTGATGATGTACTGGGCAGAATTCACGGAAGATTCACGGTTTACCGATGAACCTCCGCAGCTTCGCCCACTCATCATCATTCACTCCGTGGATATGCTGTGATTTTTTTTTAGGGGCGAAGCTCCTTAAAGCGGCACCCATTCGTCCCCGTCGTAGTGCGTAACCAGTCTAAACTCTAGTACCAGATCTTGACCTCCAAGGTGGTGCCGGTGGGAGATTTCTCCTGTGCGTTGTTGAACAATAAAAAATTCGCAGCGTGCGCGTTAACTAAAAGCCGAATTCTTCTGTCTCTCATTCCCCATTAGCACCCATTGGCATGTTCCAGTAGGAAACGTTAGTAGAAGTAGAAGTGTAAGTGTTAGCTAAAAGCCGACTTCTTCTGTCTCTCATTCCCATTAGCAGCCATTGTTTACCTCCAAGGCAGTGCCTGGTGAGATTTCTCCTGTGCGTGATTAAACAATAAAAATTTTGTTCAAAACGCCGTTGATTGATGAAATAAACCAACGAAAGACGCCAGATGTTTTCTAAAAGCAAAACGAAAAGACACCAGATGTTTCTAAAGCAAAACGAAAAGACACCAGCTGCTTAACGAAAGACGCCAGATGTTTTCTAAAGCAATGGTTTTCTAAACAATGAAAATTCACAGCGTACATGTAAAATAAAAGTGAGCTGCAAGTCGTCATAACTCTCATCGAACCTTTAGTATAAACGCGCCCGATCTCACGTCGGTGATGATGTACTGGGCAGAATTCACGGAAGATTCACGGTTTACCGATGAACCTCCGCAGCTTCGCCCACTCATCATCATTCACTCCGTGGATATGCTGTGATTTTTTTTTTGACCACCAAAGAACTCGAAACATGGACATCTAAGGCTTTCGCCTCTGTCCAGGAGCGCTGGAGAAAGGAGCTCCGGAGGAGTACAGACTGGTCCACTGTTAAAGGGAACACTTGCATGCAGGGCATCTTCGGATTTCACTCTCTTGCAAAGGCATAGTGGCTTAGATTTGCATAAGACTACTGGTGGTTGATAGTTGCGACTCCTTTTAACAGAACTGTGCCATGCACGAACGAAGTTTCCCCATCCACTTGCCGTTAGGGGGCCAGCAACGTGAAGGGTGCTCATTCGAGTGTTTCCTTTAGCAGTGGACCGTACTATACACGCTTCGGAAGATGACAGCAAGCGAACTCACCCGGTTTAGCACTGCCTCCGTGAAACGCTATCACGGCGAACGATGGGAAATCGACGCTCACATTTTACTAGGTTATTAACAGCTTAGCTGTTCTGATGATAGGCCTGACGACAGATGAGTGTCCGCGTCGCATGTCACGCTTCGGTTCCCAGATACATCCATAGATGGCGTAACTTGCTCGGTTGCGGCAGAGCCGTCGATGGGGAGAGTCTGGCGAATGGGCGGGGCAGTGACGTCGCGGCGCGGCGATGACGCTGTTCACGTCACCGCCACGCCTCCGCTCCGCCGGCGTCCGCCATATATAGTCTTTCCGCGCGACGGGCGCACGGCTGAGGCTATGTACGCGCTGTTCATTCGTCAAATCTAGCGCTCCTAAACAAATTGCGAAAGCGAAATTGTGCAAGAACATTGTTGGACAAATTTAATGAAGAATATGGAGTGAATTACGCGTGTCCAAATCATCGTGAAACTGAGTTGTGCACGCCGATTCGAGTCCCCGACGTTCTACGATACACGCTGTGCTTTTAGGGGTATTCAGACGGGGGAGAAATGCTCGGGGGGTAAAGGCGGAGCCTAGTGACGTCAGCTCGCGAGGAGAAGTCTCCGCAAATGCCCCCCACTCACACGGACGAGGCAAACGGAGGGGGAGACCAGTGTTACTAGACTACTCTGGCAGTGGCAGCGCCTCCTAGAATTCTGGTGGCTTGCACCACCCGTTTGACGAGCTGCTGACGACGAGCTGCAGACGACTATCCAGCTGCAGACTAGACACCCACTGCCGCTCTCTGCAGGAGCAAGTGCAACAATGTGGCCAAACAAGAGCCCGAAATTCCGCCACATCCCCCACCGCAGGGGGATCGTTTGTCCTTTCGGGGAAAACGTCCCCGTCTCCTCCGAGGAGGCGCGGGGGGGGGGGGTCACGCCCACTCGCTAATCCGTGACGTCGCGGTCACGTGATACGCAATCCAGAGCCATCCTGCCGCAATCCTGCCGCAACCCAGAGCCATATATACCCTTCGGGAGAGTTTGGCGATTGTTTCATCTCGCCGCTCTCCGAGCTCCGCCCCAGCGCCGCCCTCTTCTCGTGACGTAATCCCTCTCTCCTCACCGGCGGCGGCGGGCGGCCGTAGCGACAGCGCGGCGCGGATTCCCGCGCAGCGGCGACGGAGAGACGCCGGCGCGCCGCACTTACACGATGGCTGAGGAGCGCGCGTAGGCTACGAAGCTCTTGTGCGAAGCCGCGCGTATTCATGGTGACTGCGTGAATTTGTTGCGTGCGATGGGCTGCTGTCGCGCGGTTGGCTGTTCAAACAGCAGCGCGCAGGGTTTCCGCCTTTTTAGGCTTCCGAAGGAAAAGAAGCGACGACGCCTTTGGATTAGAAACATCAAACGCAGCGAATGAACCCCGACCGACTGCTCCGTGCTATGCGAGATACGTACTGAGTATTTAGCTTGAATATTGCTGGTATTATAATAAGTGTTCCATTAACACAAACTTATTATTTGTTGTGCAATGGGGCCCTTTCAGGCGCACAAACTTTAAAAATAATTTTGTCACGCTGAAAAAAAGGAGTTTTATGGCTCGCGTTTCGATCGCTTGGGCAGATTGAAATTTTGCAGCGAACACGCTATCAGTGTCAAACGTGATGTGTTGCGTTTACGTAATTTATCGCGCGTTCTGAGCACGAGCTTGGGATGTTACCGTGATGTTGTGAGGGGAAGATTTATTTCGATATCTAGGGTTAGTGCCGCCGCGCGTCAGCTGCTGCAGTTACCTGGCATGTGCTGTACGTTATGTGGTCTGCGTTTTTGTGGCTGTCAGCCTATGGTGTCATTTGCCGCTTGTGTACATGCTACCAGTTTCACGTTTAATTCGCGCATGTAAATTAATCTGCGCCTGTGTGCTAAGCGAATGTGCCTTGCGCTTTTTATTCATGCACGTATAGTGCACGATGTCTGTGCTCGTGCAGGAAGCTCTTCCACTGTAGCAAGGGGCCCTTATGTGCTCGATGAAATTTCGTGATTAGGAAGTATAGAGCGCGAAGAAGTTGAGCAGAAAAATGGTTTTGTAAAGTAAACCAACAGGATGTCCGCTATCAGACTAGCCGAACGAGGTATTGTTTTCATTTAGCACGCGCCTACTGGGGGCCCTGCACCTGCTCTGACGAAAACCTTAGATGCCTCAGCAAACGCGAAAAGTGACCGCCGGCGTCCGCGGCGTCGGCGTCCCGCGTCGGCGGCGTCAACACGAGGGATGTCAAAAATCATCACGTAATGAAGTGACCATACGACCAGAGATTGTGACGTCATCGTGACGTCGAAGCGTGACTTCACGCGATGACGTCAGCACATGATCAGACAGATCTGGTGCAGAAAGATTGCAGTGCCTCCGATCTTGGAGGAAGTGCAAAACAATGTTAGGTCACAAAGCTTTCGAGGGGGGGGGGGGCGTGAGGAACAATACATCAACTGAAGAAAAGGAAGACGGCTTTCGCCTTTGAGTGGTCTTAGGCGAATGCGTAAGGGACCCTGTGAGTTTTTTTTATCTCTTATTAGAGAGTTTTAGTGCCGGGGACTCCAAGCCGCTTCCTTATTCACCCTCTTACGTTCCCTTGTACTCTCAGCCGCACCCATGGACTATACAAAGGAACGTAAGGGGTTTACGTACGCAAGTGCCTTTGGGGTCCCGGCACTAAAATTCTCTGAGGGAATTTTAGGGCTCGAGATCCCCAAGCCGCTTGTGTACGCCCGGTTTTGCGCTTTTGTAGCCTTAATACAATTACGTGCGCTGGTATCTCTGTTTCTTTTAACAGCAGAGCTGTTTAAGCTTGGAGAATCCCCGTTAGTGGCGAATAAAAATTGTCATCATGAGGAACCGGCACGCAATCTGTCTTCTTCTTTATCTTCTACTGTGCTGCCAGAACACGTGCACAGACTTTTCCGGCGTGGTATGCAATGATTCTCACGTAACACTTTTCACGTGACGTGTTCCAAAAATCACACCTGTTATATATGCTCGTCACAGAGTCACACCACGCAATACCAATTTTGGTGTATATCAATCTGGCGGAACGGCCGCCATCGCACCATGAGCGTGGCACGTACGTCATGCTGTACATGACACGTGTGTCATGATTGTCGTATTAACTCCCGTTATCTATGTTCGTCACACAGTCGCGTCGCGCAATACCAATTTTGGTGTATATCAAGCTAGCGAAACGTCCGCCAGCGCATCATGAGCGTGGCACGTAAGTCATGCTGTACATGACACGCGTGTCATGATTTTCATAATAACTCCTGTTATTTATGTTCGCCATACGCTCTTGTCAAGCCACACCAATTTTGGTGTATATCAAATAACGAAACGGCCGCAAGAGCACCAAGACTGTGGCATGTAAATCATGCTGTACATGACATGCATGTCACGATTTTCATGTTATGACCAGTCATTTATGTTTGTCATACAGTCACATTATGCCATACCAATATTGGTATACGCCCCATGAACGAAACGGCCAGAAGAGCACAAATTTGTAGGCGGCTAGATAGGTAGATAGACAGATAGATACGCTCAAAGTCACAGAAGTTCGCTAAGAAATGTTTCGCATTTAAAAAAACCAAGGTAGACGCAAACCCACTGGTCTTCATAGCTCGAAAAGTCACCGGTGATCACGATACTCCCTCATGCGAATTCTTAGCGCAGCTTTGTCTTGAGACAACGCGAACTGTGTTTGAATTTCTGGCTATCCGCATTGGAACATTCGTTACATATTGCCACAGAAACTGCAAGTGCTCGAGTGCTACGCACGCCACTCTGTGCATTGCAGGCGTCATCGGCATCCCCGTCACTACAAGCGCGACAGTAGCGGCGCACCCACCAGCCCTGCATGCGCACGAGCTCCGACCGAAGGGCGAGCACGCATGACGGAGGAAGAAAGCGATGTTAGAGGCCAGTGGCTCGTGATATCGACAAAATCAACGTTCGCTGTCTTTCGTCCTCGTTCGCTCTATCGTACGCCGACTACGCCAACGGCGATGCCGAACAACGCAGGAACAGACGCCTAAGAGCTGCGCTCTAAAAGCACAGCGCGTATCGTAGAACGTCGTGGACTCGAATCGGCGTGCACAACTCAGTTTCACGATGATTTGGACACGTCTAATTCACTCCATGTTCTTCATTAAATTTGTATAACAATGTTCATGCACAATTTCGCTTTCGCAATTTGTTTGGGAGCGCTATATTTCACGAATGAACAGCGCGTACATAGCCTCAGCCGTGCGCCCGTCGCGCGGAAAGACTATATATGGCGGACGCCGCCGGAGCGGAGGCGTGGCGGTGACGTGAACAGCGTCATCGCCGCGCCGCGACGTCACTGCCCCGCCCATTCGCCAGACTCTCCCCATCGACGGCTCTGGGTTGCGGAAGAAGCGGCAGCTGCACAGTGAAACTGGGAAGGGGCGGCTCGAGCGTGAATAAGGCCTCAAATCACTGTAGCAGGGGTGGGTGTGGCAGGGGCTGCCACTCATCCTTTCCCGTACGTCTCTACTCTGCAAACAGCGTAATCAGAGGCACCCACACAAAATCTCAAAACATCACCGAAAATCACAAGGGAGACACGGGAGAACCGCAGCTGCGCTGTTTCTGCATATTTCACACTGAGTTGAACTGGGGTAAGTTTTTTTCCCCCTTTATCATAACGAACCAACTCGTGCAGCCAGAGGCGTGGTCTTGTAACATCTTCACCGCCCTGACCTCCATTAGGGGTGGGGGTTACGCTTAAGCCAACGTACCCCGTATGTTGGGGGGAGGGGGGGGCACAGCTAATGTTGATCGCAACTATGATTAGTTATCAGTATAGGTGCCCAATGTTAATTCCAGCAGTATGTGTCGCTCGGAATAAATTAAGCCTGTGATTGGGGATATTAAGGTTTCCGGTCTTCGGAAAGAGGGCGAACGCATCCCCCCCCCCTTTTTTTTTCAGGGTGCTAACAGAACACAAACGAGATCACTTGCTGGGCGCGTACTTTCTTTTACATATGAAAATATAGTGACGTCACTACCAGTTTTGTCAGCTACCGTTGCCGCTTCCCGGCAACTGCAGCTCATGCAATCGAGGCCTTTGCCGCGCGACGCATGCGGCCAATTATCGATGCGTGCTTCGTATTGTTCGAACGCGCCTTCTTACCTGTTGTTGTAGTTCCGCAGCATGTCACACTCTGTGCGACACTTGAAGGCAAAAGCCTACTTCACACTTCGTAATGCATTAAGGTGGCAATGCATTAATCACACTTGGTAATACATTAATCGGGGACAAGACTTCATCCTGCAAGACAAAACGAGCCGCACTTTGAGAGACGCGCATCCAATTCTCTTGACGTTCTCAGTCACTTGCATCCCCCCCACCCACCCACACACACCCGTACATTTTAGATGCGAATTATCTTATGGCGTAGTTCAATCCGGTGGTGGTGGTGGTGGTGGTGTGCGGCGTGACCACCCTTACTGCGCATGCGCATACCCTCTCCACTCCCCCTCCTCCTCTCTACTTCCCCTCTCACTTCCCCTTCCCCCTCTCCCCTTTCCCATCTCCACTTTCCCTCTCCCCTCCCCCTTTCCACTCTTCCTCTGAAACGCGGGCTAGACATGCCGAAATTCTCTCTTACGCAACGCCGCGATGAGCACCAGCGCATGCGCGTCCCCTCCCCTTCTCTCTCCTATCCTACGCTGCCCCCCTCTTGCACGCCTGCCGACCGCGTTCCCCGCTCGCCCTGTGAGAATTAACGGCCAGGCTAGAGGGAAGACAAGACGCGCGTAGCGTTCCACGACGCGAGGTCGGTAGCATGTCCAAAGAACGCCAACGGAACGCGATCGCGCAAGTGCTCCGGCTTCGCATCGCCTCATGGTCCCCTTTAGCGGGAAATGGTGTAATTTTTGCATATGACATGTGTTGCACTACCTTCGGAGCCAGCCCACCTTTAACTAAGCCACGATGTCAGCGGACGAAGTCGCGAGGTGAAGTCATCACATGACGTCACGATGACATCACACATATTGAAAATATATGATGTCATTAGTGACGTAAGTCACTTGGGTTTTTAACCGCGAAGCTGTTTAAGCCGGCTGTAAAAACTTTGGTGTGTACAATGCGTACAAAAAACTATCACCATCATGAACCGTCACGCGCTCTCTTCATTCTCTTTTCAATGAAGCTATTTAAGCTGTCGGTAAGTTGCGCTCCGTCGTGCAGAACTCCTCAGGTGGATATGCGCCACAGGAATTGGGCAAGCCCCACCACCGAGTACAACAGCTGCGGATTACGGCTGAATACTCAGAAGCCAGCTGTAAGCTCTTCAAGCAGGAACACGCAGATACGGCACATATGTTATGGAAATACACACAGATCAGAATAACATACAGATAGGACAACCTAGGACCGGACCTTCTCGAGGAGCGATGACTAAGCGCTCTGAGTCGCTCAGATCTACACGACAACTGTGGGCAGTCCAGCGGGCCCGGGCAGCGGCGGAAAGGCTATGCCTCACCGCACATAATGCCCGGGTGGCATGTGCCCGGGCCGGTAACCTTGCAGGTGCTTTTTAGGAGCGAAGCACCTTAGGGTCTCGGCGTGTCGGCGTGCATCGTGCATCGCCGTCTGCTATCGCGGCGTGCAAAGTCGTCTGCTAACGGGACGGTCCATTTGCTTGAGCGCAAGAGAAGGCGCCACCGCCTCAGCACTCGCCGTGTGGCGAGACAGAGCGAAGGTCGCGCGTTTACTATGGAAACTGTAACAAAACGGAAACTTGGGCCAGTTGGTTGTACTTCATATTTACCGGCAGCGCAACCACACACACGGACAGAGAAAAGAAGCGAAACGGAAACACAGCGCCGACACTCACAACTAAACTTTTTATTGCAGAAACAACACTTATATGATCAACCCCCCTACGTTCCCCGCATGCGCAAACTGAGAGAACGCATGTGTAACTTTGATGTATATTGTTGTTGGGCTCGCCTCGCTTTTTGCTTTTACCCGTACGCGAGCTCTATGCGTTCTCTCAGTTTGCGCATGCGGGGAACGTAGGGGGGTTGATCATATAAGTGTTGTTTCTGCAATAAAAAGTTTAGTTGTGAGTGTCAGCGCTGTGTTTCCGTTTCGCTTCTTTTCTCTGTCCGTGTGTGTGGTTGCGCTGCCGGTAAATATGAAGTACTATGGAAACGCTCTCTCCGCGATGAACGCTGAACTACCAGCTCGCAAGGAACGAGAATGCGCCCTCGCCCGCGAGAGACAATGCCGACGCAGGCAGTGTCTGCTAGCGAGTTTCTTGACTGAAAAAAAAATCACAGCATATCCACGGAGTGAATGATGATGAGTGGGCGAAGCTGCGGAGGTTCATCGGTAAACCGTGAATCTTCCGTGAATTCTGCCCAGTACATCATCACCGACGTGAGATCGGGCGCGTTTATACTAAAGGTTCGATGAGTTATGACGACTTGCAGCTCACTTTAATTTTACATGTACGCTGTGAATTTTCATTGTTTAGAAAACCATTGCTTTAGAAAACATCTGGCGTCTTTCGTTAAGCAGCTGGCGTTTTTTCGTTTTGCTTTACAAACATCTGGCGTTCTTTCGTTTTGCTTTTAGAGAACATCTGGCGTCTTTCGTTGGTTTATTTCATCAGTCAACGGCGTTTTGAACAAAACTTTTATTGTTTAATCACGCACAGTAGAAATCTCACCAGGCACTACCTTGGAGGTAAACAATGGCTGCTAATGGGAATGAGAGACAGAAGAAGTCGGCTTTTAGCTAACACTTACACTTCTACTTCTACTAACGTTTCCTACTGGAACATGCCAATGGGTGCTAATGGGTGTTGGGAAACAGGTGTCTCAGCTTGCGACTGCTTCTGCGCAGAGCTGATAGACGGAGCGATCAAGGCGACGGTGAGTTAAGGCAAATTTATATACTTATCTACAGAGGCTTTACATATTCGGCGCTGGGGCCGACAGCTTATTGGGCTCGCACAGCGGTGCGACGACGACCCGGAACTTCTTCGTTCGCTGTCTCGCTGTCTCCCTCTCTCCGCGCAGCTTGGTTCTTTTATAGCCCTGGGCGATCGCTTGCATCAGCCAGTAGTGCGAAGCCTCCAATCAGGAACCGCCGTTGGTCGCTGGCTCGAACCGGATCCGCGGGGAGGAGGGCTTGCCGCACGTTGCGGGAGAGATTTCCGTCGGTTGCGTCAGGCGCAGCGCCGGAGTTGCCGGGGATTGCGTAAGGCTCCCGCCTCGTTGCATCAGCTGGTGTTGACGCTGGTTGCGTCAGACGTTTTACCAGTTTGAATGCCTTGTCGAAGCAAGGAAGTTTGGGTTGGGAGCCCTGGCATAACAGCACCCCCGCCTCCAGACAATGCGCCGGAAAGACGAGCTGCTTGCACGTGGCTCGGATGCCGGGCGCGCTCGTTCGCCAGGTCCATCCAGGTTCACCTCCAGGGCCATGGGGACATTCGGCTCCACGCTTCGTTCCGTGAACAGATCCCAGTCGCCAGGCCGGATCCCGGCTCCAGAGGCTTGTCGCCAAGATGTGTCGACTTGCTCTGCTCGTCTCTTCTGACGATCTTTCGTATCAGCACTTGTTGATCGTTCTGCAACTTGTCAAGAACGGTCCGACAACAAACAGCACACGACACAAGCAAGTGCCCTCGGTCACCCGACGGAACACCAGACCTAAATAGAATAATACATTCCTAACTACGTTTCTGTCGAAATTTGGTTCCCTCTTTATCAAGAGGCACATGTGGGACACCAAAACTCTTAAAAGCAGAACTCAAAATATTACACGTGTAACAAACGCAGTGAAACAGAATTCAAAATAATGTTGGCCCCTTGAGATCACTCAGGACGGAAGCGCTCAGCTGAGGCCGCAATGAGGACAAAATTTTGCCCCAATTTGCCAGCGAAAAACCGAAAGGATAGCCGAAGACGGCACTGATTAGAACGCGCGACTCAATGCGTCTGCGTTCGCGTTTAGCTTTCCTTTCTTGTAACGAACGTTCAAGTTGTGCTGTTGGAGTATCATGCTCCACCTCAGTAACCGGCCGCTTTTGGACGACATGTTATTCAACCAGGTTAGAGGACAGTGGTCCGTTTCGACCACAAACTTGGAACCGGAGACGTAACAGGCCAGCTTTTGAACGGCCCACACGAGGCAGGCACATTCCTTTTCAGAGGTACTATATGCCTCTTCCCTGCAGCTCAGTTTTCGGCTTAAATACAAAACTGGTCTTTCGTGACCAGTGTCATCTTCCTGGCACAATATAGCTCCCATTCCGCGATCACTCGCGTCGCACTGAATGATAAAGCCCTTGGAAAAGTCAGGCGCCATGAGAACGGGTTTTTCGCTTAAGGTTTGTTTGAGCTTGCAAAACGCATTCTCTTTCTCCGAGTCCCATGTCACTTTAACTGGCTCCGACTTTCGAAGTGCGTCAGTTAGAGGGCTGGCAATGGAAGAGTAGTTTTGCACATAATGCTGATAGTATCCCGCTAGTAGTCCTAAGAAAGCCCTTATCTCAGACTTGGTGGTTGGTCGTGGATAGTTCACGACGGCGGCTACCTTGATCTCTGAAGGTCGACGCCGGCCACGCCCCACAACGTGTCCCAGGTAAGACACCTCGCCGCATCCTAGGTGACATTTAGCAGGTTTCGCTGTAAGACCCGCTTCTTTCAACTTGTTCAGCACGACTCGTAAATGTTCGACGTGTTCTTCCCAGGTGTTCGAGAAGATGGCGACATCGTCGAGATACGGCAGTGCGAACTCGGATAGGCCATTAAGAACGCGGTCCATTAGACCCGAAAAGCAATAAGGCGCATTTTCCAGTCCAAAACTCAGCATAAGGGGACGATACGTTCCGAATGGAGAAATGAACGCGGCGTAGCGGCTAGCACGCTCGGTAAGAGGGACCTGCCAATAACCTCGCACGAGGTCTAGCGTGGAAATGTAGTTTGACACTGTTTCCACCCTTTCCTCTAGATTTGGTATCGGATAGGTCTGGTCTCGAGTTATGGCGTTAAGGCGCCGATAATCGATGCATGGCCTAGGATCCTTTCCCGGCACTTGAACCAATATTAGAGGAGATGTATAGTCACTCTCGCCCGGTATTATGACTCCCAACTCAAGCATTCTATCGATTTCCTCTTTCATGATCTGCTTCTGCACAGGGGAACATCGATATGGCTTACTACGGATTGGTTCCTCACATGTCAGCTCGATGTCGTGCTTAATAACCGTCGTTTTTCCGGGACGGCTGGAAAACACGTCTTTAAACTCAGAAACAATCCTCCTCAAGTCCTCCTTCTGGACTTGACTTAACCTTGGCTCCAGGTTCAACTGTTCCAACATCACCTCTGAACCCCTTTCGCTTACATCGCTAGAAGTCAGAATTTCTGCTCCTTCCTCCTCTGAAGCATTCCTTTTCTTTACTCCCACTTTTACGCTTTCCGCTTTTATCGAGATGTCTTCACGCTGCTCTCGAATGAGCGTCGCTCGATCAACCCTCGACAGCTCACACCAACTTTCAGCTACAGGCTTGAGCGTATTGCCCGCCTCGCCCAACGGCGTCACTTCGGTTTCTCCGCCGACGGAGACGACGCTACCCGCTTCCGCTGCCGGCGGCTCGAGTAACCCACCCCGAGAGTTTTCTGTCCGAGGATCGCTCGACTCGCTGCCAAGGTCACGCAGCTCGGCCGCTTTTGCCGGTGGTGGCGTTCTACATGGAACGAGATCAAGTTCCTGTGAAAGCTTCCGCGCTTGCGATCGCGTGAGGGCCATGTACGCAACGCTGGGAAAGAACGATTTACCCTGCTCTTTGAGAAGCTGCTCCGAGTTGTTCGAAAAAAGATAAGGAAAACAATCTGGGAGAGCAGCAGACACAGCCGCTTCGGTGTGAAGCTTACCGAAAGAGCCTTCAATGATCAACGTAGCGATCGGTAAGCAAGTGCTCTGCTCCTCGGCGACCTGCCTGATCCATGCGCATTCTCCTGTCAAGTCGTTCGGAGACACTAATGAAGGATGGACAACGTCCATAGTTGCCGCTGAGTCTCGAAGTGCTCGACACGTTTTCCCATTGACGCTAATCTCCTGAATATACGGTTCTAACAACCGCATGTTCTTTTCTGATTCACGGATCATTGCGAAAGCAACCTTTTGTTTACAATTTACCGCGATGTGCCCTTCTTTTTTGCAATTGTAACAGATTAGCGGCTTCCGTGACTCAAACGCCCGTGTAGTATCAGTGCGCTCTTTGGGAAACTCACTCGACTTCTGCGCTTCCGTTTGCCCTTCCCTCAAAGTCTCCTTAGTAAAAGACGGGTCTTTTCTGAAATTACGGTGCGGAGCATGTTTCCGGTCATCAGGTTTTTTTGAAAAGCCCTCTTTTCGCTCAGCTTTTTCAACACGCACGGCCCTACTGTGCAAGTTTCTACGAGTGTAGTACTCTTCAGCTAACTCTGCTGCCTTGTTTAGCTGTACTTCTCCAAGCTTATCCTGCAGCCAAAGCTTGACATCATCTTCGATACAGCGGTAGAATTGCTCCAATGCTATGCACTCTACCACCTTATCGCGATCGTCATAGACATCTTCGCCCTTGAGCCATTCAATTAAATCGGCTTTAAGACGAAACGCGAAGTCAACGTGTGACTCATTCCCCCTTTTTGCATACCGGAACCTTTGCCGGAAAGCCTCGGGTGACAATTTATATCTTCTCAACAGGGCCTCCTTAACCTCGTCATAGCTCTCAAACGCCTCCCTCGACAAGCACGTTATCACGTCGGATACTTCCCCGGGGAGAAGAGCTAACAGGTTCTGTGCCCAAAGAGACCGCTCGATGCCATTCCTATCGCAGACGTGTTCGAACTTCACGAGATACTTTGCCATGTCCTCGCCCACTACGAACGGTGGCAGTTGGTCCCGAATTCTATGTCCACTAGCCTGAACCATCGCAGAAGCTACGCTAGGCGCTTGCGAACACTGACGGAGTGCCAATTCTATTCTTTTCATCTCGAGGCGCTCTTCGCGTTCCTCGCGCTCGCGGCGTTCTTGCCGTTCGGCTTCCTCGCGCTCACGGCGTTCTTGCCTTTCCGCCTCTTCACGCTCACGAAGTTCTCGTTCTCGTCTTTCGGCCTCCTCGCGGCGTTCTTTGATATCCGCTCAGGCCTCATCGACTTCCTCAGCCGTTACTCCCTCCTTCTGCATGATCTCAAGGATCGCTTGCTTTCGTTTCGCACGGCCCAGAGTAAGGCCGAGTTCTTCACAAATTTCGATGAGTTCCTTCACTTTAAGGTTCTCCATCGTTCACACTAGCCTCTTGCTATTTGCCCTCGTTAGAATCTACTTGCCGTATCCCCTATAAGTCTACTAGAAAGACACGCAAGCAATTCTCAACCTGCCGTGTTTACGCCCTCCGCATTAACTTTGGTTTCAAAGCGCTCCGACTTGGCTCGAAACAATCAAAGCTCACTCCAATGCTTCACACAACCTTCTCTAAACTACGATAACCTGTGCTGGAGAAGTCTGGTGAACTGAAGGGAAAACATCAGGCACTCACCGCATCGAGGTAGCTGACGCCGGCCGATCCCGCAGCTGCCATCCACTGTTGGGAAACAGGTGTCTCAGCTTGCGACTGCTTCTGCGCAGAGCTGATAGACGGAGCGATCAAGGCGACGGTGAGTTAAGGCAAATTTATATACATATCTACAGAGGCTTTACATATTCGGCGCTGGGGCCGACAGCTTATTGGGCTCGCACAGCGGTGCGACGACGACCCGGAACTTCTTCGTTCGCTGTCTCGCTGTCTCGCTGTCTCCCTCTCTCCGCGCAGCTTGGTTCTTTTATAGCCCTGGGCGATCGCTTGCATCAGCCAGTAGTGCGAAGCCTCCAATCAGGAACCGCCGTTGGTCGCTGGCTCGAACCGGATCCGCGGGGAGGAGGGCTTGCCGCACGTTGCGGGAGAGATTTCCGTCGGTTGCGTCAGGCGCAGCGCCGGAGTTGCCGGGGATTGCGTAAGGCTCCCGCCTCGTTGCATCAGCTGGTGTTGACGCTGGTTGCGTCAGACGTTTTACCAGTTTGAATGCCTTGTCGAAGCAAGGAAGTTTGGGTTGGGAGCCCTGGCATAACATGGGGAATGAGAGACAGAAGAATTCGGCTTTTAGTTAACGCGCACGCTGCGAATTTTTTATTGTTCAACAACGCACAGGAGAAATCTCCCACCGGCACCACCTTGGAGGTCAAGATCTGGTACTAGCGTTACGACTGGTTACGGATTACGAGGGACGAACGGGTGCCGCTTTAAGGAGCTTCGGCCCTAAAAGCGGACTGCGGGTCTCCGTGTCTAATCTCTCCTGTGTCTCTCATTGCCCATTAGCAGTGATTTCGCTGTGGGAAACACCGGCGCACACTGCATGCTTCGCCCCTCCACTGGTTTCACTTTAGTGGAGCTGAAACACCCTTCCCTGCGTGTTTCGCCCCTCCCCAAATTTTGAATAAAGTTTTTTCCCTGTCCGTCCGAGATAGAGTAGAGTAGAGTAGATCCTATAACTCTGGCACACACCCACGCTGGGGGATTGGCCAAGAACCGGATAGTTTTTAAAATCTAATTGAGCAGTCGCGTTTCATCACGCGCGCTGACGTAACTTCTTTCTCCTTTGCCTTACCTCTCTGTGTAGCGTGCTCGTCGGGACGAGAGAAAGTGCTTAAAGCGTGCGACATGTCGCCGTAACTCCACTCGTTCTTTTCCGGCAGTGGATTCGTGAGGCAATCAGCTCTGATACTGGGGTCATTCCATGATTACTTGGACAGGTGGTTCAGGACCGCTTTAAGACTCTCGCCTTAATAATGCGGTTGTGACACTCGCTCCATGGTTGTCCTTTACCGAAACGAACACCGAGATATGTCTTGAATGAGCATGCGCTATCCATGCGGCGAACGCCACTTTTCGTTTATATACGTGGTATTGGTGTTCACAATAATGGGGACGACCTGGGGTATTCAGTACTCTACTGCGAAGAGATTCAACGGTTTGGAATCTGTGCACGGAGCCAATCCGCGAATGTCCTATGCAATCGATCCCTTATCACGGAGCCTGCCAAATAGCACTGACCGCACACGCGGCTCATTTCCTTTACGTTCGTTCAAGTCATGAAAATCCCAAGACTTGCTGGGCAGAAAGTAGCAGCACATCGTTCGTGACGCTTGGCTTTTAACTGATTGAGTCGCAAAAATAAAATTACGCCTCCGAGCTAGACGACGAAGTTCGTGCGTGTCAATAAACTTGAAAGGTGACGTGAGATTTCCACCGCTTTTGCGTTGCCGAAGGAGCCCCAGGATACGAGTCGTACAGCAAGGAGGCTTTAAAGGAAATGCTGGAGCAGAAGGTCTCGCAACTGTTTAAGGCGAAATCCTTAGATTCCACACCACACGCGAAGATTGATCGTCGGCGGCGTAAACACGAGTGAAGCAAAAAAAAAATCATCACGTGATGTCGTCACCATATGACGTCATCACGGGATGATACTGGTGACGTCATCATGCAGTCACAGATCGCCAAAATTTTTGATTTCATCAATGACATCGTCGCGAAAGGTGGGCCGGTCACGGAGGCAGTGCGAAAGCAGGTAAGGTGCAGAAAGCGCGCGATGCCTCCGATCCTGGAGGCCGGGCAAAGCAACGTTAGGCGCAGGAAGCTTTCTGAGGGGGTCAGGGGCGGGGGGATTGAACGCGGTCGACTGGGAAGAAAAAGCAGATGGCTTTCGACTTCGAGTCGTCTTAGGCGAAGACATAAGGGACTCGTGAGTGTTTTTACCCTCCCTTTTGAGTAAAATATTTTGTTGTAATTAAAATATATGTTCAAGAAATAATCAGAAGATTTTGTTAGACTTCCTCTTCTTTTGGGCTTCTCTTGGAATGATTATTTGCTTGTTAGCTCGGCGGCATCTGGTAACTCTGATGGGGCTGGATGTGTACGTGCGTTTTCTACCGCGGTCGATGTCGAACGCCAACGTGCTGTTTTCGAGTCGCGCCTAATGAGCTACGAAGACGCCGACCAATCGAAAACAGCCCTCGACCTCGTTGGGCGTAATCTCAACGCGCCGCTGTCGTCAGCGTTGTTTACCACTGCCTCGGTTTCCCCTGCTGGTTAGAATGTTTATCCCGGGGCAAGAAAAAAAGAAAGAGAGAGGACCCGAAATCCGCTCCCAGAAGGAAAACGTTCGAGCTCGTTTGACGCAGCTGTTTTACTTATTTATTGTTGTTATTGTTAGGATGCTGGTATATGCGCAGCTGTGTGTGAGCTTAGTCTGTATATATATATATATATATATATATATATATATATATATATATATATATATATATATATATATATATATATATATATATATATATATATATATATATATAATATTAAAATAGGGGTGTTGTACGTCAAGAAAGGGTCCGACGTTGCTTTGCAAAAGGCTCTTTATCAGGCGACAACCATGGCCACCGATCGTCGTCGTCCGTTGTCGTCGTCTTTCGTAACAGCAGAACGTCTGTCATTCACATTCAGTACAATACACACACACACACACACACACACACACACACACACACACACACACACACACACACACACACACACACACCACACACACACACACCACACACACACACCCACACACACACGCACGCACGCACGCACACACACACACATACACACACATACACACACACACACACCACACACACACACACACACACACACACACACACACACACACACATATATATATATATATATATATATATATATATATATATTAATCAAATTTTATAGAAGCAATCGTACATGACTAAAAGATAAAACACGCTTCAGTTTTGTCAAGCAGAGGGAGGAGTAAAAAAAGTACAAAAAACAAGAATACACTATACAACCTCTAGATAGATAGAATCCTTAAAAACACGCCAGCCCTGCGGCGAACACGCAGCACAGTCACAGCGAAGACTGGAAGGACGGCCTTTCTAGAGCGCGTTGTAAATGCTCTTGGGGCGATTAATACAAGTACACTTGCGAGGCACCTGCTACGCCATAAATCGCCATAACCTTTGTGAAATGGGGAAGCACCCATTATTAGTACACTTTGTTAATGCTGTGACTGATGACGATAAAGAATTATGGCTGAGCCCTTTGTAATGGGTTGGAAGCATTAAACGATCCACTCCGTAGTACGCAATTCTCATTGTGTGACGCCTGTTTGTTATTTTACTCTTCTACCACGCTATATTAAAGCTAAGCTTCAACTTGAGCCAGTTGGTACACCATTCTGATGTTGCGCTGATTAAAATGCACGAAGGGCTAACGAAAAAGGACCGCTTGTCCTGTCCCCCTTTTTTCGCTAGTCCTTCGTGCATTTTATTCAGCGCTACATCACAACGCTATATTACATATGTTAATGCGATTCCTTGCCCGACATGATTGCTGTATACGGTCCTTTTGCGTATGAGTTCGAAGCACCGGCATGTTTTAGCACGTACATACTATGTATTCTTTTGTAATGCACGCATACAATAAAAAAAAAACGGCGGGGCCATGTGGTATAATACTCGACTGCCACGCAGAGGGCCCGGGTTCAAATCCCATCCGATCCTGGATTTTTTTTTCTGATTTCATTTTTACTCATTTTGCGCGATAGCGGCTACGGGCACCGGCGGTGGCGGCTGACAACTATACGGCACCAGAATCGGCTGTTGTTGTGATCTCATAACAGCTTTCGCTGCAAAAAGCCAGGACAGTGTGAAAGAAAACTATAGATGCACGAATCAAGGTATTAAGCGAAGTCAAATTTAGTTACGGATATACAGATTCGACACCGTACAAACGAGAAAGTTTCTCTTGGTAACGGCAGTATTGAGTTCACAAGTAGTCCAGAAACAGAGAAAGAAATTGTACTTAGAACACTAATGCCTTTTGCACATCCACAGCCCCACGAAACGAATGTGAACATTGCAAACCAAACGCCTACAGCAACAAAATACAGGAACGCATGAAAGTACTAGTTTCCGATTGTGCAGGACAAAAATCCTCCTAGCAAAATTTCGCGCTTCAAGTGTGAGCAGCAGCGCCTTGAAAGCCAAGCTCACAAATACTGTGGTTTCTAAGGTGAGAAATGAAACAACAACGAAAAAAACGTCGCCATTACCGCCTGTACAAAGACATGAGCTCTGTGACCGTCGCTCTTAATTATAAGGGCTGACAGTGACCTCTGCTCGTACGAGGGATTCTCGACATCAATTCCGAGATAAGAGGGCGTGGAAAACACCTCGGTGGTGACATGCCTCGTGGCCTCCGAGATTAGCTCCGACAACGCGCCGTTGCTAGCAACGGCGCCACGCATACCTGAAGCTACGCATGCCTGAAGCTACGCATGCCTGAAGCTACGCATGCCTGAAGCCACGCCATGTTTGAAGCTACGTCGTAGGGACATCCACCAGGTGCACGCATCATCTCTTTAGGCGCTATAGTTGAATCCTCCCTGCATCAAAATCGTACCATAAGCAGCGCTGCCGGCTTGCCAAGAGTGCTCCAATGATTCATGACGAACTAAGCGAAACCGAAATTTTGTTTTAGTTTACTTTTACTGTTAAAAAAGGAAAAAAAAAGCAGGCATACGGAAGAGAAGCTCTTAATGAGAACTAACAGACAATAATTGTCTGTTAGTTCTCATTAATAATGTTTCTAACAAAGAAAAACGAGCCCTTAAAAAAGTCACCTTGTTTCCTTCTCTCAATGAAATCGTGGTTTGTGGACGTTAAACGCTAACAATTATTATTACTATTTCTTGACCCTCCCGCCGCCTTGCGGGATTCCGCAGAACTGATTTGAGATAATGCACTCTCTACTATAACTGAGCTTTCTGTACACGTTTTTATCAATGCGACGCTCTCTTTGCAAACCTCTCTGGGTTTTCGTGACCACAGCTGTGGCTATGCTGCTTTGGGTGCTGCTGTTTTTGTCTTGCCGAATTGTTTGCACTAACCGCTGAGAGGGCGGGCCGTACTTTCGTTGCGGCGCTTCTACTCGGCCAACTGACGTCACGAAAGGTTTGGTGAACAGGGAGCGCCAACAAGACAAAGACACAAGAAAGAACTCCTTGCTCCAGTATGAATAGCTACAAACTAGCCCAAATTTCGGTTCTGTTCTTGTATTCGACTGTGTTTGCTCTTGGTTGGAAGGGGGGGGGGTAGTGGCATGCGAATGTTTTTTTTTTTTGTTTCCTGCTCCGCACGCGGTGCGTCTGTCAGCCGGGACTCGAGTTCACACGGTCGCTATGTTTACAACATGCGTCGAGTTCACGCGGCCGCTATGTTTACAACGTGCGTGCTTGGAGCCAGAGACGATGGGCTAAGGAGCGCTGGCTGCCGCTCGAATTCACCAGGAGCATTTCGGCCCCGCACAAGAAACAACAAAAAGTGAGACTGCGAGCCGGGAACGCGCAGCAACGCCTCGCCGGAGGAGAGCGAACCGAGACACGAGTGGCGTCGGACGCAACTGAACGAGCTCCAGCACCGAGTCCCGTTTTTTTCCTTCACTTGTAACCCCGTCGATTCACTTGTAATTTCAGTTCAATACAGTTTTCTTCTTTAAAATCAACTTTGCCTTATACCCGTCATTTGGTCACCGCTGACACGTCTAACCCCCGGCGCTGGCGTTTCGCCTCCGCCTCTTTCTTCCGTAGATCTGCGTCTAACTCCCGACGCTGGTGTTTCGCTGTCGCGTCGCTAGCTCGGACAGCCGCATTATACCTTCGGCGACGCTGGCATTCACGGGCAAGCAAGCGCTGGCTTTCCAAACGCGCAACCTGCTCGGCTTATGCGTATCAAACCTGACACCTGCGGGACGTCACAACGCGAGACATGAGACGACGACAGGGCGCGGTCCCTTAAACTGCCCTGCAGTTAAAAAAAAAGGAGGCTGTTTACGATCTCCTGCTTTTCACTTTCATTTCTTCTTCGTCCGGACCTTTCCCATTTCGACGTTCTGTTTCAATTCGCTGGAAGTCGCCGGATCGGGCAGCAGTCAACGACGCTGTAGGAGGAAGGGGAAGCGCGCTCTGTTGACTCGGCGGCGGGCATCGTGCGTCGGGCAACCCAGATCGAATTCCCCAAGGTTAGTGGCCGCCGCAGCCCGGGCTGCGCACGCTGCTCGAGCTTCTGCGCACGGAGCTCCTCGAGGGAATCGGATTCTCTCGAGTGCCCCTCTCTCTCCCTCTCTCTACTGTGGACGACGGCGGGGGGCGCTAAATGCAGCCTTGCTGGTTCGTCGAAACCGCGTCGTCGCTCAGCTGTTCATTGTCATTCTGTAAGAGTCGAAGAGCCGAGCACTTCTTGGCGGTGGAGCTCCGCAAGACGTACAGGGTGCCTGATTGTTTGTTTGTTAGAATGCCATTTCATCGTCGTCATCGTCATCCGGTTGTAACGTTCGGTGCTGCAGGACCACTCCATGCCGGACCGAGGCCTCTCCCAACGATCAATCTACCCTGTGTGTCACATGCTTAAAGGGGTCATGAAGCACCCCTTGGGCTGATTGAAAAAACACATCCTGCGGAAAGCTGACACGGCTATGAACTGCTCTGCCAAATATTACAGTCGTGCGCGCCGCGTAATGGCCACAAGCGGAGCGCGAAGTTGCCGTTTCCCCAGGCACCCTCTTTTCAAACAGAGGCCGGTTCTCACTCTCGTCGGTGGGCGGGGCGTCTGTCCGCTGTACGTCGCAAGAGACATAGCATGCTTATTGGCCGATAGCCGACGTAAATCGAGAGCGGCGTTCGGATCAGATGCACTTCTTGCCGCGGGGTGCCGCCACTTGCCGGCGCCGCACTCCTCAGTACACGGTAGCCGCACTCGCGCAAGCGAATCACAGCGGGAGAGCGATCGCGTTTCATGACGCGCGCTGGCGTAACTTCTTTCCCCCATGCCATCCCTCCCTGTCTAGCTTCCAGTGCGCTCGTCGGCACGAGAAAAGAGAGAAAGCGCTGGGAGCGTGCGCCAAACCCCCGTAACTCCGCTGATTCTTGACGGATTCGAGAAATTTTTGCGGCAATCGATTCGGGAGGCAGTACACTCCGATACTGAGGCCATTAGATCATTACTTGGAAAAGTGGTTCATGACCCCTTTAAGGCGCAAGAGCGTTGTGTATCATGCGAATGTGATCTTGAGCGGGAAGCCGCCTGTCGTAGTCGTACAAAATATTCAGGAGCCCTTCCCCTATCAGGAAAAGTGGGGCCGAGTGAAGCCTGGCGTACTACTTTCTTTCTTTCTTTCTTTCTTTCTTTCTTTCTTTCTTTCTTTCTTTCTTTCTTTCTTTCTTTCTTTCTTTCTTTCTTTCTTTCTTTCTTTGAATCAATCAATCAATCAATCAATCAATGAAACTTTATTTTCATGAACAGATATATGCAATTACAGGGATTATTTGGACCGATAGCCTAAAGTGGCTAGTGGCCGGTCCAATACAATGTGCAACATAAAAAAATGTACAGGTCAGCTTTGAGGTAACAAACAAAAGCAATCATAGAAATACAGACAACACAGCAATACTTTGTTTGTTTCTTTCTTTTTTTCTCCCTTTCTTTCTTTCCTTTTTCCTGTCCTTCTTCCTTTCGTTCTTTCTTTCTCCTTTTTTTTTCTCTCTTTCATTCTTTCTTTTTTCTTTCTCCCTCTCTATCTTTCTCTCCCTTTCTTTCTTTCGTTCCTTCATTATTTCGTTCTGTCTCTTTCTCTCTTCCTATCGCATTGCACAATGCTCCCTCGTAACTGTTTCCTTCCTCGCAGCCGGGAATCGGACCTTCATCTACGTGCTTAGCACCGCAACACTTCAGTTGCTACAGGCAACAACGACGGTCGTGTGCTTATACCTTGGCAATAACGAAATGGAGCAGCGTCAAGTGACAAGTGAACTCGCCAAAAGATCAGATTGTCATATCAGAAACGGCTGAACGCCGACAAGCCCACCATCGAGAGAGCGTCAATCAGGCCCTAGCCGGGGGGCCTGATAGACAAAATTTTGGGGGTCGGGTCTTGGAATCTCCCCCCCCCCCTCTCCCCCGAAATTTTGGTTAAATAGGTGTTTTTACCAACAATAAATAATGAAAATAGGCGTTTTTCTCAAGTAGTCAAGGTTTTGAGCAAGTGTCCCTCCCCCCCCCCCCCCTAAAAAAAATAATAAATTCCTGGCTTCGGGCCTGGCGTCAATTGGAAAACGTCGCATAAATATGCGTGCGTGACCGACGCACCTTCGAGGGCCTTGTTTCTGTGCGCTCGCCGACGCCGAGTTTATCGCGTCCGACGCGGCCACTGAAATCGAAGTTATGAGAAGCTTCGCGCGAAAGAAAAAGAACGGGTGGGGAAAGGGCAGAAGGCGAGTCAACAGCGGTTTCCGCCGTAGAAAAAACAAGGTTTTCTGGGCGCGCCTCTGTTCCCTCCGAATAACTAACGTGAAACAACAAACCACACGACGCTCTAATGCGCCCACGGAGGCCTTGCCTCACATCAATGTCAGTCGCCGTTGCGTCGTTTTATAAAGGCCACTGATGTGAAGTGATCAATCAGTTTAAACTGGTGAATAATTCTAGACCGATAGCTCTACTACTCCAGGTACAAGCCCAGAAAACACCTGGTTCCGCGAATCTGACCTTCAAGCTCAGCCAATGTCAGCGCCGGCCAAAGAGCTTCAGCGAAGCTCTAGTGCGGCGCGTTCGCGAAAACTGCGATTCAAGGTCATTTTTTCGTGCCGCCACCATCAGAGGCGCTGGGTGCATCCAAGTTTACGTAGTTATAAAGCGAGGTTCAATAAAGAAGAACGAAAGTGTACATGCTGTGGGGAAGCTGAGGAAACGATGGATGTTCTGATTGAATTTGGGGATGTCCACCCAGGTGTGTGTTTGGGCACGAGCCTTCATGAAGCTTTGGGTCTTAGGGACAACAGTGGAAAGCTCAACACGTCCGCGATAGAAATAAGTAAGGGACGGTTAGAGTTTTGGCGGCAGAAAATTAGAGAGAAGGGACAAAAATAACGTCATTCTAGGCTGTGAATTCATGTATTTTTCTCTATGGTAAGATCGAATTAATTGATGTAGACAAGGCATTAGGCCAACTTAAAAAAAAAGTGTTTCTTTTTTGTTCTTTTTGTCAAGCCCGGTGACGCACGTCACCGCCCCGTAATAAAGGGGACGCTCACAGCATCCACCCATCGATCCTTCCATCCTTCATATAGGGATATCACATACTCTGGAGGAAAAGCTGTGCCGAAAGAGCGCCGACCACACGGACGCCGCCATTACACTACCAGTGTCGTTGCTGCCTTTTCAATTATTTACAGATCGGCTAAAGTTAGGTCTATTCGGCGCTAGTAATACTGACAATATAAGTCAAACATGGGCACATTACGCATTGAAAACTTCTAGAGAGTGTTTAATGTTTATTTAGAAGATATTTTCGGAAAGGTTCAAGGCTATGTAGACAGTTTACTGTGCGCCGGACTCGTGGCGCAGGAAGGTGATATTGCAGGAAGTTTGCTAGATGGCGCCACCATATCCATTTCAGTACGAGATAGCGGCCATTTGCGCGTCGTGTGACTGAGTTGTGAGACGCAGTGCGTTGTCGTCTACCCTTTTATGTTGAGACGTACTTACAGCTGTACTTTACGCGAGCTGACTTTCATTAACTGCGATGAATATCACTGTCAAGTCTACCGCGTGTCTCAGGGGCTGCTAACGCTCGCACGGTAGTGTAATGGCGGCAATCGCTGCGCCCTTGTGGTCGGAAATTCTAATGCATGGGCCCTATGGGGAACTTTTCCTCGGGAGTCTGCACTAATTCTATGCAAGTTCACTGCGCATTCGAGCCGATGGCGCCCAGCAGCGTCTCTGTGTTTTCTTGCAGTGCAACACCTTGGCTCCCTTATCGAGCCGTGTAGGCGAGGCGTGTAGACAAGGCATGCAAACTCACAAGGCATGCAAACAAGGCATGCAAAACTCACGGAATGCCTCCATTCACCTAAGACGACTTGAAGGCGAAAGCCATCTTCTTTTTCTTCTCAGTCGATGTATTGATCCTGCCCCCGCCCCCCTGCGAAAGCTTTCTGCAACAAACGTAGTTTTGCAATGCCTCCAGGATTGGAGGCACCTCCTCTCGTTTTGCACTGCCTCCGTGATCGGACCATCTTTGACCCAGCTACGGTGTCATGTGATGACGTCATCATGTGGCGTTACGTATGATGACGTCACAAATTTGGGCTATCTCTGACGTCATCGGGACGTCATCGCGTGATGATTTCTTGTATCACTCGCGTTGTCCCCGACGCCGCGGGACGCCGACGGTCAATTTTCGCGTTTGATGAGGCATCTAAGGCTTTCGCTTTAATAAAGTTAAATCTCTGCAAGCCATGGCTACCTGGAATAAGGAAGTCACCCACCTCTGGGCGAAGAGAACGCGCCTGGTCAGATAATAAAGTTTAATTCTCTCTCTCTGCAAACCGATGGTCCCGTCCTTTCTCAAAGCAAGCAAAACCGAGCTATCGCTCAACAAATTTGGTTTAACCGCTTTCGACTACGGCAGATATTTTGTTGTAGATATTATTGCGATCATAGGTTCATTGCTCGGAATTGCAACGGAGGTCGAGGTGCCGACTACAGTAAAACCTCGGTGATATGAATCTCGCGGGGTTACCAAAAATATTCGTATCATCCGAAATTCGTATCACCAGAAAACATGGAAAATTAGTATGCGACAAAAGGAAGTTGGCATACGTTTTGATTCAGTGTTTCTCAGTGCCGCCGCGACGTCACGAACAGCTCTGAATGATTGCCAGCAAAGTTTTTAGACGTCAACGATCATACTTGTACTCGTAGATATACGGTGCATGCGCGCGGGTGTAATTATTGAACCAGACGTGTTGTGCCCCTTCACCGCTAGTAGCCCCTTCCTAATATTACTACGCTTTTCTGCATGACACCATAGTACTGCGGCGAAAGTGCTTTAGGATCGCTTTGCACACGATAGACAGAGGCTAAGCTCCTTCGCCAAGACCGTCCGCTTCGTCTCTTGGGGTCTTCGTCCACCTTTAATGGGACTTCATGACGGACCCGCAGCCGAAGTTTCAGTCTTGTTACATAGATGGTCTGGTTGCGGGGACATGGCTTCCATCGACGTGGCAGGCACGTGTTAACACAGTACAAAGACGCTGCTGTCTCGAGCACAGGAGCACGCGTCAACGCGTCGGGGAAAAAAAAAAGCGCGACGTCAACGTCATCTGTATTCTAAACGCGAAGGCGCCTAGAGGCCCCCAAGATTCGCGCGCACTATCTCGGAAGCAACGACGCACCGTCGATGGCCGCGCCCGCGCATGACTGTCGCGTCTTCCGCGACAGCGCGGGCAGCACCTGTGCGCTAGCATACGTTCGTAACAAACGTCGCGGGGTGCAAATCGGTTCGCAACAACCGTATTGCAATACATTGCAGGCTAATCGGCCTTGGCCGGGACCACAGAAAAATTCGTATCACCCCAAAAGTCGTACGAGCCGTGATCGTATCACCGATGTTTTACTGTATTTAAATCCGCGCCGGAGCGTTAATACCGCCTACGTCAGTGTGATGTCGCGGATTTGAAGGCGACTTTTCCGATTTTGGCCACGCTGGCTCAATAAAACTTAGGGAAGCTTGTAATGTGCATTCTCGCGATGTCTTAGCGCACACTGTAGCCTCGTTTCATTCGGTGTGTGTGTCTAAAGACCGTGTACTTTATGTACACTGGCAACCGCTCCTTTTCGGCACCGTAAACATACACACACGCGCACACACAAACGCTGCGGCCTGTTTGGTACACTGTCGCTCTGCTCATTTTGAAGGCGAAAGCCTTCGCTGCCTCATCAAACACGAAAAGTGAGATTCAGTGGTTGGGGCGTCGTCAACACGAACGATGCAAAAAGTCACGTGATCAGAGGTTATGGCTTAATGACGTCACATGGTGGCGTCACCATGTGACGTCATTAAGCCGTGACGATATTGGTGATCTGTGACGTCACGTAATATGACGTCACATGATGACGTCGTCACACTAAATAATCGCGTGGTCGAAGGTGGGCCGATCCCGGAGACTGTGCAAAACCAGGTGAGACGCAGAAAGCTCGCAATGACTCCGATCCTGGAGGCCGTGCGAAACCACGTTACGTGCGGAAAGCTTTCCGATGGGGACAGGGGCGAATAAATAGATCGACTGAGGTGAAAAAGAAGATGGCTTTCGCCTTCGAGTCGCGTTGGGCAAGTGTACAAGGGACCGTGTGACTTTTTTTTTTTTATCGAAGATTCCCTGTAAATACTCGTGGAAGATTCATTGGAAGTTCCTCGGAAGTTTCCAGGTATAAACAGACTTTTCAACAGGTTCATATTTCAGAGCAGGTTACGGAATATGCCCACCTTTCAGCACTTGCTGTATATATAAGGGGCTATATGCTAAGGATACGCGATATCCGTTTCACTTGAAGCATTAGCAGGCGGAAGTAGGCGGCTGGCATGTACTCTTCCCGTTAATTACACGGAAGTCTTACACGAAAACAACCCCGCATTTCGTGTTCGCCGTCGATCATATCGGCTTGCGCAGGTTATTAGCTCATGGAGGCTGTCATGAATGCGCGGTAATGCACGCGTCCTATTCACACGCGGCTCGACATCCCTTCCCGTGGGTCTAATGTGAGTATATGTATATAGACTTCAGCCGAGGTCTCTCAAGAGGGCCGTTCGAAATCCGAGTGTAAAGCGTCAACATGGCGAATCAGTTCCGCGGAAACCCTTTCAAAGAGCGTCAATGCGCGGCCGGAAGCCTTTAGGGACCCCCCGCTGTTCTCAGGAATCGGGTTTCGATGACGGCAACCGCGCCGGTCGCTCAATTATGCAAAGACACGTGTACCTTGTATAGGGACTTGTTCGAGCGTGCGCCTTCGGGTTGCCTGTGCGTTTTCATAGACGACATTGATACGCATATAAGCCTCTCGCGATCGTGTACACGGGTATCTATCTATCTATCTATCTATCTATCTATCTATCTATCTATCTATCTATCTATCTATCTATCTATCTATCTATCTATCTATCTATCTATCTATCTATCTATCTATCTATCTATCTATCTAGTCTGTCTGTCTGTCTGTCTGTCTGTCTGTCTGTCTGTCTGTCTGTCTGTCTGTCTGTCTGTCTGTCTGTCTGTCTGTCTGTCTATCTATCTATCTATCTATCTATCTATCTATCTATCTATCTATCTATCTATCTATCTATCTATCTATCTATCTATCTATCTATCTATCTATCTATCTATCTATCTATCTATCTGTCTGTCTGTCTGTCTGTCTGTCTGTCTGTCTGTCTGTCTGTCTGTCTGTCTGTCTGTCTGTCTGTCTGTCTGTCTGTCTATCTATCTATCTATCTATCTATCTATCTATCTATCTATCTATCTATCTATCTATCTATCTATCTATCTATCTATCTATCTATCTATCTATCTATCTGTCTGTCTGTCTGTCTGTCTGTCTGTCTGTCTGTCTGTCTGTCTGTCTGTCTGTCTGTCTGTCTGTCTGTCTGTATCTATCTATCTATTCATCTATCTATCTATCGATCTATCTATCTATCTATCTATCTATTCTATCTATCTATCTATCTATCTATCTGTCGTGGTCTGTCTGTCTGTCTGTCTGTCTGTCTGTCTGTCTGTCTGTCTGTCCTGTCTGTCTGTCTGTCTGTCTGTCTGTCTGTCTGTCTGTCTGTCTGTCTGTCTGTCTGTCTGTCTGTCTGTCTGTCTGTCTGTCTGTTGATTTGCTCTGTACTACACTCTAAAGTGTTTCGGGGAGTAACTGCACAGTAAATCTGAAAAGGGTGCTTTCCTCCAACAAGGGGCGAACTGTGCACACGGCTCGTGCAAAAGTTTGCACACGGCACGCAAAAAGGGTTCTTTCCACCCTCGCGGGGAGGAAAGCGCCCTTTGTCGGATGAACTGAGGAATGTACGCGCCGTGTGCAAATTTTCTATGGTGAATCCTTTGTCCCCTCCATAGAGCGAGGAAAGGGTAAAGCGATCGAATGGTTTGGCGCGTGCATGCGTGATGGGTGGTGTATGCCACTGTGTCTTCCTGCATGCGTGTGCGTGTCCCACGGACACGCCAAGGCTGCAACCAGCGGCAATTATTTTCGGTAGGGGTGTGATGGAGACAACAACTCGGGCATTTTAGCGCGATGGCGTTAAAGAGCTCGTTTCGCACAAATTCCAGTGTCGGTGTCGGCGGTGGCGGCGTCTTTTGTTGTGAGCCAAAAACCAGCGTTGTCCGTGAGCGAAAATTCGAGGTAGATGCAAGTAAAGATAGTTGCCGGAGGGCGTCCGCACTTTGGCATTCCTTGCGGTACGGTTTAGGTCTCCACCGAGAAGCGAAGGCAGGCTAGCGATTGGGAAGGCGATAAAAACACGACTCGGTTACGCTATCGCGTTCTACTCTTGTTGCCGATTAGGCAAGGGCTCCTTGATTTCTGAAATTTATATTCATTAACTATTTTCGTACGTGAACCGGGCACATCGCCGGCATACGATAGTATGAAACATTTGGCGTGTTATGGCGTGTTTTCTGTGCTGAGCGGTACCTTCGTCACCGCGAACATAGAGGTGTGAGAACAGCGTAGCCCAATTCCCCTGGTTACGCGGGCCTATTACACACAGATCTAATGAAAGCATAATTACTGCAATCTTGGAGCACGATCGAATATCGGAGACAACGCCGTATCACTACTGGAAGCCTGCTGCATGAATTTGAACTTCACCAGAGAGATAGAGAGAGAGAGAAATAGATGAAAAGGAAGAGGCAGGGAAGTTAACCTGGTGCGAGTGACTGGTTTGCTACCCTGCACAGGGGTGGGGATATAGGAGTCGGAAAGAGGACAGAGAGAGAGTGAGATACAATAAAAACAAAACAAAAAATGCACACGCGAACTTCACCGAACTTCACCAAATTTCCACAAACATGATGAGAAACAGCGAATCAGTAAAGCCTTTGAAGTGGAAAGTGGGGCAGGTTAGGCAAGTTGCTACTGGTTCATGATGTTGAGCAGCGTAATGAACAGCGCCTGTCCTCTTCTCTTTTCTACCGTATCTGGTCCGTTGCGCTGGTCAACATCACGAATCAGTAAAGGCAGGCGTGTAATAAGCAATCTTGTTACCATAGCAGTGCTCAAGGCTTTCCATTAGGAAAGGGCCAAGTTTTACCGCAGACCCCCCCCCCCCCTCCCCCGCCGAGTCTGAAAGAAAGCAAGGTCCGCAATGGATGCAAGAATGAAATGAAGCGATGACGTGCTTTTCACAACGGCCTTCCTTTGGTCCCCGGGTTTCCGGGGTGAAAAGGCGGGAAGTAAAGAGCTGTTGGAATGCAGCATCGAGGTTCCTCGGCCGCCCATGTCGTCAAAAAACTTGCGTGGGTATAAGCCAGCGCATTAAACAATGACGTCACAGGCCCGACCGAGTGAAGGTATGGGGCGGATTTGGTGCCCCCTTTTAGATGGCTAGGAGGGCGAGGACCCCCCCCCCCCCCCTCTCTAAGTCAGCTAAAGCATGACCGTCGTTGTTGCCAGTTGCAACTGAAGCGTCGCGCTAGTAAGGACGGCGATGAAGGCCTAATCACGGCATGGACGAAGAAAACAGTTAGGAGTGAGCATTGGGCAATACGATACAAAGAAAGAGAGAGAGAGAGAGAAAGAAAGAAAAGTAGTAAGTCAGGCACGCACATGCCAAGATTCGCTTGCCCCGATTTTCCCGATAAGTCTAGGGCTCCTGAATTCATTTTCCCTTCGCGTCTCCCTTTAAGTAATAATAATATCTGGGGTTTAACGTCCCAAAACCACGATATGATTATGAGGGACGCCGTAGTGGAGGGCTCCGGAAATTTCGACCATCTGGTGTTCTTTAACGTGCACTGACATCGCACCGTATGCACGCGCCTCTACCATTTCGCCTCCACCGAAATGTGACCTCCACGGCCGGGATCGAACCCGCGGCCTTCGTGGGCCAGCAGCCGAGCACCGTAGCCACTGATCCACCGTGGCGGACTCGCGTCTCCGTTTCTCTCCACGTGCTGCCGTTCGACCTTGTTACTCGACCGCACGGGTCACTCATTTCTCGAGCCATTCCTCGTGAATATGCATGCTCCAATCGGCGTGTGTGTGTGCGCACGCATTAACACCTTACCACCAACTCCCACTCTCCCCTCTCGTGCCAACTGCAATCTCATTAAACCGCAGCCTAATTAAGCTAATCTCCATGCGTGGGGACGCGTTAGGGCAAGTATTGTAGTGCGTACTTCCGGCTTTGTTTGCGCAGCTGGTGTCCTCCATCCGCGAAGAGTTTTATTGTTTCTCTATTTTTTGTTCGCTAGCTGAGAACTTTATTTTCCCGGCCTGTGTTCTTTCATTGTTTCACTGCGCCTAGAAGGGTCGTTTCTCAACTGTCAATTCTTTGATCTCTCTCGCAGAACCGCGGTATCGAACACTGCGGCGGCGTTCCAGAGTACTTCCGGGTTTGGCGCTCGAACGACAGTTACGTGACATATGTACTCAACGCTGTACTAATTCTCTTCTTTGTTTCTGTCCGTAGATTCCTGCTCGTCATAGTTCCCGTTTTTTTTCTTGGGTGGCGAAGGCTGTTTTGTGCAGCTGGTAATTCCACTGATTACTGATACACACACATACGTGTGTGTGTGTGTGTGCGTGCGTGTGTGTGCCAGTAATCGGTGGAATTGTATGTCAGTAATCGGCACAGAAGAAAGGAGAAGTTGGGGTTTAACGTCCCAAAACCACGATATGATTATGAGGGGCGCCGTAGTGGAGGACCTCCGGAAATTTCGACCACCTGGGGTTCTTTAAAGCGCGCCTAAATCTAAGTACACGGGTCTCAAGCATTTTCGACTCCATCGAAAATGCTGCCGCCGCGGCCAAAGAAAATGTTAGGAGGGAGCATTGCGGAATGCGACAGAAAGAAAGAAAGCCTGTCGCGACTGAAGTGTGTGAGCTTATTGGCACGTGGGTGAAGGTCCAATTCCACGCAATTAGGATGGAAGAAGTCGCCAATTACCACTTCCCACGAGAGACAGAGGAGTGGCACTTGGAGGTGAGGTGTTAATGCACGCACACGCACGCACGCACGCACGCACACGCACGCACGCACGCACACACTCACACACACACACACACACACACACACACACATACACACGTGTGCGTGTGTGTGACAGTGACGGCGAGCATTTAAAAGGGTGCTCGAGAGGCGTTGGAGATCCATTTCGTTTGCCGTCCTTATGAGCGTAAGTTATTTTTGCGTGACGATGCTCTCTCCCACATCCTCTCTCCATTACACTCGTACCACTTCACAGTACGAGTGTAATGCATGCTAAATAACGGCGTGGTAAAGGCGCGTAGAACCAGAAGTTTCGGCGAACCGATTAACCAGCGTTTTTGCGTCGAAAAATGCATACATTGCGTAAACGGAAGCGTGAAGGTGTATTATTTCGCCGGCATGGCGGAATGACGTGAGTAATTGAAAGGCAAGACCACCTGCATAATAAACGAACGTCGTGCAACTTTTGTACTTTGGAAACAACGGGACTTCTTATTACTACAGGATTTCATTTTGAGACCGCCGTTGGTCGCCGTTGATGGGTTAATGTGCGTCATGCGCAATAGAAGCACCGAGATCTCCGACTGTATCTCTCTTTATTCGCTCAATATTGTCAATAATTATAATAAGTAAATTCACTATGACAATATTCACTATACCAGACCCATGACAGTGATAGCTTCGTTGACTTCGTCGCGGATCGTACGAACAACTTGTGTGGGAGATACGAGAAATGCTGCGCTATGCGATCGAAAGAGGACACAACGTTGTGTTTCAGTGGATATTAAGTCATTGCGGTATCTCCGGCAACGACCTCGCCGATGAAGCTGCCAGAAAAGCACACGTAGAGACGAACCTTGTTTCTATACCGTTATCTAGGATTGATGCGGCTCGATACCTATAAGTAAGCTGGCGCAGAACATGACACTGCAAAAGTGGCAAGCATCACAGTTCACACACCATCGACTGTATTCCCTCGACCCATCTCTACGACTGCGGCTGCTACCTGGTCTTTCCCGGGAGGAAGATACAGTGTTGTGCCGTCTGCGTCTGGGTGTAGCATTCAACAACGCCTACTCATTTAAGATATAGATGGCCGACAACGCCGAGTGCAACGACTGTGCCGTTGAGGAAACTATTGAGCACCTTTTGTGCTAATGCCCGACATACGCAAACGAGAGGCTTCACCTCAGCACTGCACTAAATCAAATGGACGGAAGCGCTTTCACAGTCGCGAAAATTGTCGCGAAAATATTAGGACCATGGGGCTGCCCATCACAGTTCCGAAAGGAAACGAAAGCGCTGTTGCGTTTTCTCAAGGATACCGGACTGATTCGCCGTTTGTGATGTCAAACGCGGAACTGTTACGTCGGCTGAAAGAGTGACATTTCTCTCCTCCTCTCTATCTTTCCTTCCCCCTCCCCCCGTGCAGGGTAGCCTACCGGGCTCAGCCCTGGTTAACCTCCCCGCCTTTCTTTTATTCTTATTCTCTCTGCACTTCACAGTATTGGAAGGGCCTGAACTTTTAACATCGAAGCTGTTAAAGATGGCAGTAAGACGTCCGTTGTGACTCCCGTGCTGCAGCACGACGAGCTGAGGATCAAACAGCTTCGATGTGCCAAGCTTTGCGCAACTTGGTGCGAACTTCCCGCATTTTTTTTTAGGGGCGAAGCTCCTTAAGGCGGCACCCGTTCGTCCCTCGCAGTTGTCGTAGTCGTAGTGCGTAACCTGTCGTAACGCTAGTACCAGATCTTGACCTCCAAGGTGGTGCCGGTGGGAGATTTTTCCTGTGCGTTGTTGAACAATAAAAAATTCGCAGCGTGCGCTTTAACTAAAAGCCGAATTCTTCTGTCTCTCATTCCCCATTAGCAGCCATTGGCATGTTCCAGTAGGAAACGTTAGTAGAAGTAGAAGTGTAAGTGTTAGCTAAAAGCCGACTTCTTCTGTGTCTCATTCCCATTAGCAGCCATTGTTTACCTCCAAGGTAGTGCCTGGTGAGATTTCTCCTGTGCGTGATTAAACAATAAAATAAACCAACGAAAGACGCCAGATGTTTTGTAAAAGCAAAACGAAAGAACGCCAGATGTTTCTAAAGCAAAACGAAAAGACGCCAGCTGCTTAACGAAAGACGCCAGATGTTTTCTAAAGCAATGGTTTTCTAAACAATGAAAATTCACAGCGTACATGTAAAATTAAAGTGAGCTGCAAGTCGTCATAACTCTCATCGAACCTTTAGTATAAACGCGCCCGATCTCACGTCGGTGATGATGTACATGGGCAGAATTCACGGAAGATTCACGGTTTACCGATGAACCTCCGCAGCTTCGCCCACTCATCATCATTCACTCCGTGGATATGCTGTGATTTTTTTACTGTTCTATTTCTCAAATTGCAGTGTGCCGTACTTTTCTTTGCAGCCTCCATGAAAACACATTGTGTTCTTGATGTAAGCCTGACTGCTCTATGTATACGCAAATAAGCACTCAAAGGGGGATGCGGTACGTAAAGTAAGACAACGTTTCCGCTTTGTTCATAATCGTGCCCTCGAGGCGGCGTACTTGAAAGCGAAAACTTGTTTCGGCATTATCGATTTGTAGCGAGCGCGAAGCATGGCGCGGTATAACAACGGCCAAACAACGGTGGTGTATGCATGCAGCGTGACAACGGTGGTGTATGCATCAAGCAGTGTGCTACCTACGTTGCCTGTTCCTTCAAATTTCCCGAATTTTCCCGACTTTCATTTCTCTGTTCTTCATGTTATACGCTTCAATTTTTCCTTCCTCATCTTCTGCTTCCGTTCTTTTGTGCGTCTCTCTCTCTCTTTTTTTCAGGACGGAGAGGGTAGACATTGTGTCAGGGCCAGATGCGAAACCCAATTCTTTCCGCGTCGTCGATGTTTCTTTTGCTTGTTGTTTGTTCGTTATATTAGCCGCCAGTGCAGAGCCTTCCCTGCTGTTCTATTTTTTCCTGTTCTTGTTTTATCTGTTAAGCCATACCGAAAAAATTGAGGAGCCTTTAAAGGGACTGTCTACTGCTCAGAATTTTTTTTTTTTGATTGTGGTGAAAATGAGAAGATCGTTCGTCACATCGGCGGCAACGAGCGCGCTTTCGTCCCATAAAAAAAGAATTATAATTTTAATCTGATGTTGAAAACCGTGAAAGAATGACCGCTAGCGTCACCCGACAGAAAAGTGGTCGCAATTCCCGCAATCTGTAGGTGTGACAGACTATCCACGCAGGTGGACTTATTTTGCTTAAAAACAAACATGTAGAACTTGAGAGTGTATTTTCCGCTCTTGAAACAGCTTTCGATTGCGTCAAAAATTAATTTTTGCAGTTTTTTTTTTATCTCACGCGTCCAAAAAGACGCCCGGCGGCGCTGCCGACGCCGCCGCTTTCGAGTTCGTCTGCTTCAACACCCCGTGCTGGTTGCACCGTTACGCTGCACTGTCGTTAGGATGTCTCGCGCGTGCTGCGCTGTGAAGGCATGCATTTATCATCGCTACATCAGTACAGGAGTTTCGTAATATCGTTTCCCTGCAACAGCATACGCACTCTATTGCTGTGGGCATTGCAGTGCAGCGTTTGCAACGACACCTGCGTGACAGGTTTGCATGAATTAGAACCCAGTCGTTCAGTGCCTACTTACCAGTCGACATTTCCAAGGCGCCCAGCTTGCGGTGACGGAGGCCTGTCAAAGTCTGGGTCATCGCTTGTGCTGGCGCTACTCGAAGAATCATCGCGGTCCGGTGCGTCGACGTAGGGGTCTAAGTTTTGTTCCCTCATGCGTTCCAAAATTCTTTTCTAATTCGCTTAGGTTTCCCAACGGCATGTCTCGTCTCTTGATACGGTCTGCTACAGCGCCAAAAGCGCTGTTTTGTTTTTTACGGGTCGACTTGGCTTGGATTGCGGCAGCAGTGCTAAAATAAACGCATAGACTGCAATCATAGCAAAACGAGTGTTCTGTAATCGTGTAATAAGGCTTCATTTAACCGATGGCGCGCTTAAAACGACTGTTACATTCATTGCATTAGTGTTCAGCGAAAATACAGAAATCCTACAGAAATGACATGTGCTTTCGGTTTTAAGTTTTACCGGCACTACAATCGTCATCGCGTCCACCAACCAGTGTTGTGGGGCGTATTCACACCAATGGAAGAAGACCGAACGCAGATCGAAAAATTCTGTTTTAAAATTTTCTTTCCAGAGAAACCGCTGCAAGGTTGAACACTTCAGACGGTACGCTTTCTATCGCGGTACAAAACAGAAAAGCGATGAAGGACGGTAGACAGTCCCTTTAACGCTATCGAGAAAAGGGGGGCAAACAAAGTGTAGCGTGTTGTTGCCTGACCTACTATTTCCTTTCTTTCTTTCTTTCTTTCTTTCTTTCTTTCTTTCTTTCTTTCTTTCTTTCTTTCTTTCTTTCTTTCTTTCTTTCTTTCTTTCTTTCTTTCTTTCTTTCTTTCTTTCTTTCTTTCTTTCTTTCTTTCTTTCTTTCTTTCTTTCTTTCTTTCTTTCTTTCTTTCTTTCTTTCGTATTGCACAATGCTCACTCTTAACTGTTTCCTTCCTCCATGCCGGAAATTGCACCTTCATCCACGTGTTTATCAGCGTGACACCTCAGTTGCTACAGGTAACAACGACGTCATGCGTTTATGTCCAGGCAACAATGAAATGTGGGCAACGAGAAATGACAAGCCACCTCTAGTAAAGATGAAACTGCCGCATCAGAAACGGTTCATTGCCGACAAGCTGTCAATCGAGAGAGCATCAGTGATTGGAAAACGGCGCAGACATATGCATCTAAAGCGAAATTTGTGTAATTTAGTCACGTATGATAGTTTCATGTAAGATACTTTGAAAATGCAAATGAAACGGCACGCGTAACACACATATTTAATCAGAAAAAGAAAAGAAAAATTTAGTGATAACAGCTTATTTCTAAACGTACATTTAATGAAGGTAACGAACAATTGCGCGTGATATATAGTGGTTTAATAATCAGAACACTAGAAGTTATGTGATATTAGGTGTGTTTTCAACATATCGAAAGTATCCCGGGCAGAGTGAATCCGCTGAGGAATCTTATTCCAGATTGTGGGACCATCGAAGGTCATCACGTGACGTCTCTACACGTTATTGGCTATTGATAAGTTTTAATTCATCTAGCGTCGCCTGCCTCGTGTTACGTCGGGGCCACTCCGAGTACGATGCCTGAAAAGGAATGCTAGTTATGTTGTGAAGTAGAGCTGCAGTTTTATAATTGCGAGCCTGAAATAACGGCATAATGTAGAAACCTCTAGAAACAGCTAAATGAAACCCCCCGTCCTTATGCAACGCCCTGGGGCCCCTTAAGGGGCCCCTAAACCACCGTGCCCTAAACCATCCGGAAGTCGAAATTTAGTTGTGGTGTTGCAGTTCTTCACGAGTCTACAACAAACACGTAGCCGTGAAAATTTTTCGAAATGGTGCCTTAATGCTGAAGTTACACGCGTTTGATTGTCCAAACGGCGTGTAACAGGCGAGGCCCTCGCACGTTTCGCTATTTCCTCCACGGAGCGCTCCGTTCGTTGGCTCGTCTACTCTCCTCCTTGGCGAGTGTTCCGAGGTTAAAAGCAGGGAGCGTCCCACACCTGCAGGCAGACGAACAGGCTTCTTGCTGCTGCTGACGTGACCAGATTCTCCTGGTGACGTCACGACCAACGCCGGGGATACCGAAAGACCCGTAGAGGAGCGCGGTATTGTTTTACTTTTCTTTTTGTGGAACGCTCGCGGCGCTTAGCGCTACCGTGTTTGGCACTGTTGATCGCGATGGAATTCTGAACTCGATCCGCATATTTAGTTCAAATGTTAAAAAAAAGCATAAAGAGGATGTGATGTAAAAAAGGGCTGTTTAAGGTTAACATAAAAAGTAAAAAAATAAATAAAAGTGATATGATGTGCACGACGCGGAAGGAATCTTGAGTTTCTCGGAAAAGCGGCCTCCTCTTTCGCAGATCTATTACCTGCTCGCGCCATATGAGCCGCGGCTGAAGCGCGAGAGCTTTAAAGGACCCCTGACACCAAAATTGAAACCTCGAGATGTTTTTGTTGTTTGACTTTCCTCTATACGGGGACACATCTGACTGATTATTAGTGACGAACGTTGCCTTTAAGATATCTTAATTTGGTTTTAAAAGTAAGCGTGAGTGCTCATTTGAGTTGGCTGCACCTCGCGACATCCTGGTATGACGTAGATAGAGGCCCCGTGTGACGTTCCACGAGTAAAGCAAGTATTGTGGACGTCACGGAAGGTTTGCGGGGTGCACGTGCACAATACGACGACTGGCACCCGGCAAGGCCTATTGTTCCGCACCCCTCTCGCTTTGTTATCGGGCTGCTCTCGAGGTAGTTTTCGTGAGGGGACACGAGGTTTAACCCATACCGAGGCACCCACATACTTTCAATCTCTACCGCGCGCGGGGCCCCGATTTGAAAACCGCGCTTTCAACGGCACCACAGCTTGAGTGCACGTGGTCTCTGACGCTCCCCCGCTTGGGCCGCTAGTTTCTTGTGGTTTTAAAGACGACAGTCTTTCTTGGGGAACCTAAACGCCTAAATTTTGGTCTGTCTTTCTGTTTGTCGGCACGTCCCTCGATTCAGCCACCCGGCCAAAGTTGAACCACTTGCTTACCGCCCACCCATCTTGAACTGGTATGGCTGTTCATACTAGTGAACGTTGTCGATCAAAAAGTAAATATTACGCATATCTGAGGCGTAACATCATTAGGTAAGTATTAGGTGGTGTGTTCGTTTAATAGAAAATACATAGATACGCAATTTTAAAGACCTTGATGGTATGCGTTTAACGTTGAGACAGTAACGCTGAAGCGATCAGCGGTCCAAGCCGAGCAAGCGCGAGCGCCAACAACAACCGTCTTCGTCTTCTTCTTTCGCAGGCGTTCTTGTCTGCGCCCTACCATGTTACAAATCACTCCCCCGCGCAAAAGGAGCCATCCTGGCGACCTAAGGAACAGGTACAACTGGTGGGTCATAATGCGGCTTCAGTCGATCGACGTGAACATTCTCGCGGCCGCGACGACGGCGGTCCGTAGATGATTGAACAGGCTCAATCATATAGTTAATTGGGGATGCTTGACGTAGGAAGCGGTAGGGGCCTTCGTACTTAGGCAGTAGCTTTGTGGAAAGGCCAGGAGCGGAGGAGGGAACGCGAAGCCACACCAACGTTCCAGGCGAATACGACTGAGGAGGCAGGTTTTCGTCGTGACGGTCCTGGCCCTACTCGCCCTACAACGTTACAACCCTAGTTTCTTAAGGTGCGCTGAAAATGCGACTGCGCTGAAACTTGTCTTCCTCCGTGCCCTCTGCACAAGCTCATGTTGTGTTTCGGTTTCGGTTCAGTATTGCATTGTACGAATGACAGGGGGCGCCGCTCTGGCATTCCTGTTTTACCCAGGCGACGTGTAAGTAAGAGTTTGTGGAGAGTACTCGTTGAGTGCGGACGTTTCTTCTCCTTCGGCGCATCGCGCCAAACAGCCTGTTTGGGCTGGCCGGCGTCCCCACCGGTCGCGTTGGTCACCGCCGGTCTTCGCCTGCCGCTGCGCCGGGACTACCAGCCCGCAACACAGCACTCATGTTTCCCGACGTATTGCCAGATGGCATCCATATCTCACGCAGCGCCTCTTCTATTGTCTTTAGACGACATTTGCAGCGAAGCACGCAGATACACGGCCAATTTTTTAGGCGGGCGTTTTGGAGTGACGCTAAAATGGTCACAATTAACTACGCTAGAATTAGTTATACGATACGCTAGAGCATTTACGATTTAACTTAGGGATTACCAGACACAAAGCTACAAATTACAGTAAAAAAGTCACCAACAAAAATTTTGCTGTCAGGGCCCCTTTAACCTTTCGCGATATCCTCGCGCTCGTTTCGGCGCAAGCAAATATCGAACGCTCCAGTGTCTCGACACCGCTTCGTGTTCCATCTTCTGCGTTCGCGTTACATCCGCAGACCTCGTCATTTCTCTTCGCAGCGGGAGCATACCTCGGTCCTCCATCTTCGTGCGGTGGGGGCTTTCTACTCTCCGAAAGTTGCGAAACCTTACTTTGGACGGAGTTATTATTATTATTATTATTATTATTATTATTATTATTATTATTATTATTATTATTATTATTATTATTATTAGACTGTCTGTATTGTATTGTTTGTTTTTATTGTTTTTTGCGTGCGCCTGCACAAAGACCTCGCGGTTGTTTCTGGGCACGTTAAATAAATGATTGATTGATTGATTGATTATTATTATTATTGCTTATTAAAGGGCTGCTAATGGTTTTAAAAAGAAATAATAAATAGGGACAGCGGAGCTAGTGGCATTCCCCCTATTCTTCACCCTCACGTCACTCCTCCTCACCCTTACTTCCCTTTCTCTCACAATGCTATACCATACATGGCTATGTTATGCTTTACCCTCTCTCATCTTCACACTCACTTCCGTGTCCCGTCTCCTTGGTATACTATACTACACATGGTTATGCTACGCTTTATTTCTCTCGTTCTGTTTCCTTGTTGCGCGCACAATAATTTAACAGATACATGTGACATAACATCTATAAGGAACGAAGCACCGATATAAGAGCTACAAAGTGTGCGCCATGATAAAGACGTTAATAGAGTGTGCAAACTCAATGAATGGGTAGACAGTACACGATTTAATCGACGTCTTTGTTACGAAACAGACGGTAAGGTTAGAACTCTATAAATAGGTCGTATTTGGGAGACACGTAGGTAGCTTTGAAGTAGTGATAGAGAATTATCTTGATTATTGCAAGTAGCTTATATGAGTAGCCATTGCCTTATCGCGTGTGGAAAAAGGGGCGACTGCTTTTAGCTCGAGTTTTGTCTGCCACTAGGAGTTCTATTTCCCTGTGTCTCCGTTTTGAGTTTGTGCTCTCCGGTAAGGGTGAATGTGTACCAACTTGCACAGTTTTCTGCTTTGTTGTGTATAAGACAGACAGACAGACAGACAGACAGACAGACAGACAGACAGACAGACAGACAGACAGACAGACAGACAGACAGACAGACAGACAGACAGACAGATAGACAGATAGATAGATAGATAGATAGATAGATAGATAGATAGATAGATAGATAGATAGATAGATAGATAGATAGATAGATAGATAGATAGATAGATAGATAGATAGATAGATAGATAGATAGATAGATAGATAGATAGATAGATAGATAGATAGATAGATAGATAAACACATGCGCGTGTTAGAACACACATACTGAAGGGGTACGGCATCTCCCTTCAAAAGGGGCAATCCCAAGTAACCAGCCTGCTTCAGGCAGATGGTAGCGTTATACAGTTGTTCCTCTGGTACCTGCCTTGCAGGGAACTCTACGCAGAGCACAGTGTGATTGCATGTGGATAACGGACCAGCTGTCGCTGCCTATGTGCTGCGAATCGCTCTCCACCTGTCAAGCCTTTGCGTACAGTGTTGCGAAACGTCCAGAAGGGAGTTCTCTTGTTGCGAGTCGCTGCCAAGCGCGCCCCCCTATTATTCACCAGCGTGGTTACGTCACGAGATTCCAGAAAGACTGACTGCGCTACGAGGGATAAAAACGGGAAAGCCGGTAGCTAGCCGGCCTATACTAAGATTACTCGCCGCCCACGCGTTGAGTTTTTTTGTTTTTACAGGTCGGAATTGGAGAACAGTGGCTGGTGGTAGCGCAGCGCTGGATTTAGCTGCCGCCTCTCCGCCCGGGGATCGACGCCGGACAGGATTCCGGTATGTGCGGACTGCATGTGGATATCTGGGATTAGTATACGCTGACGGCCGTCCGACTGCGAAATCTGGTCGAACTAATTGCGCTGATGGATCGGGATGCGGACAGATTTTCGTGGACTCGATGACGTATGTGGCTTTTTTTTCTGTTTTTTTCTTCGTTCCACGCTGTGGGTCACAGTGCTAATCGTGCAGACCATGCTACTATTTGCATCGTGATTATATGTACACGATTGGGAAGGCCAGCGGAAAAAGCTATGAGAGCGGCTTAACGGAGCGGCAGGCACTTACACTGGCACATGTACAGCAGGAGTACAATGGCTGTAGATATGCTAGAAATCAGAACAAAGAGTCACACTGTACCATATGCATTCGTCTAAGACGACTCGAATGCGAAAGCCATCTTGTTCTGTTTCTGCTCTGTCAACTGTATTGATTCCGAGTCCATTGTGCTGATCATATGACGTCACGTGACTTCATGCTGACGTGACAAAGTATGGCGACCTGTGACGTCACGATGACGACAGTGATTCGACGCACTACCGCCTCCCACCGTGGGGGATGGCTTCCCGCCAGTCTTTCGTTTGAGAGTTTTAGTTTGTCCGCATAGTTCTCGTTAGCGTTGTACCAGATACAATAACCGTAATCGCGAGAGGTCGGATAGGTGTTGCCATCTGGCGGGGCCGAGATAAACCAGGCAAGCATAGAATTGTTACTGCAGAAACCTAGTACTCTCTACTTCTCGGCGGGTAGAAATTTTCGACAGCGGCGTGATACCGAATGAGTTGCCTTTTTAAATATTTTTTCCTCATGGACGCGTAGGCGAAAAAAAACGTCTCTATAATTGTGGTTGCTCGAAGCGTCACAAGATGTCGATAGCAACGTTCGGTAACCCGGTATTGCGTAAAATCGGACAAGCTAATAAATCTCTATTGGCCTCTCGCCCGTCTCTCTCCGGGAGCATCCAGTGAGCGGCGTAAAGGCATCCGCTACTCGCGGTGCGGCCATGCGGCTTGAGGATAAATCGGCCCTTCTTGCATTCCCCGCCCCCAAGGACGCTGATCCGTGCTTGCTCCCTTATGGGTTGCCGAAATAAGCGGCTTTCTTATTCTCAAACCACTACTATGCTTCTGTGCGATATCCCGTGCCCGCTGGATCGGTGCTCGGCAGACCTGGGAGGCACCGTCCCGAAGCGTGCCTTCCCACTACTCTGATGTGCGAGATGAATGAAGAATGCGGGGTAGGGAAGGTCATAGAGTTTCCTACAATACTTACTAGAGGGAACTCTGGCGCTGGTGTCTATGGGAGCTGCAACGCATGGCGCTTCAGCCAGCGTGGGAATGATGGGCAGTACACGGATTTGTCTAAACTTCGTTCTTTCGGCTCCGTTTGGCTCCGCGTCGCCTGCATCCGCTTTGTCGCAAAACGAAGTTCATCAAAAGTCAGCAGTTCCACGTCACCACTTTAACCTTTTTAGGCTCACCAATTCGAATCTGGTCACGAAGTTCTCAACGGTAATTCTTTTATCTGAAACGAACGCCAAAACACAGCAATGAACAAAGCCACAACTGCGTTCGAAGCCGTAAGCACGAAGATTGGGCAAATACGTGTACTACCCATCATTCCCATGGTGGCTGAACGATCGCAGCGCCAGAGTCCCGTCTATTAATTTTAGGAAACTCTATGGGGAAGGTGACTAAGCAACTGAGTTGTCCCGCAGATTGGTTCAACCAGGCCCGTTTTACAGCCAAGCTGTAGAACCTGAGTCAAAACGGCAAGCTGGGCGAGTTGGTAATTGAACGTCCGTTTGCTATGTGGGCAGCGCAACGTAGAAGCTACGTAGAAGGTGTGTATGGCTATAGTCGGATACAGCTTTAGAAGTCCGCGGCACTTTCTCCTCTAAGGCGTATGCACACAAACCTGCACCAATGGGCGCGCACTTCATACTGACGTCATGAGACGGACGGCCGGTGACCCCGCCTTCAGAGAACATTGCCACGTCACCAAAACCATTCAAAATGGCCGCTTGTGCGTCACCAGCGGAGCCACGGAGCGGAGCGGCCCGTGGAAGCGTCACGCTATCTGGCGTGAGCACGTGACGACAAGCTCACGCCGGGTCGTAACGTCACGGTACAGTAGGAATCGAAACTAGCTTTTAAAAACATGTATTAATTTTTCTGGGTGCACTCACGCTTACTAGTACATTTTGTAGGCTCTGGGGACTTGGTCTTTCATTAGTCGCAAAAAAACAACGGACAATTTTCTTGTCAGTACACCTTTAAAGCACGCTGTGAAGGACGTAGCGGCTGCGATTTGAAAGCACGATTTCCTGAAAACTAGGGGTGTGCGAATAGTGAAATTTAAGCTCGAATCGAATTCGAATCGAATAGTGCCGAATAGTGACCAGAAATATCGAATATCGACTCGAATATCGAATAGTATATTTACACAAAATGTGTACCGCCAGTTACGGCAAGACAATCGAAATATCGGGGACGCTACGGCATGCTGACCGCTTCATTACGCACTTGTTCGGGAGTGGCTTTTGTTTCAGTTTGTATGGGCGCGCAGGCATGTTGATAGAAGAACCGCCATTCCAGTCAGCAGCGGCACTCCTCACCTATTAACAGACGGGGGTATGGTAGCTAGTTTTCTTTCCCCATGGTCGAGCAATAAGGCGCATCTGACAACGGCGATGTTTTGCTTCATCGCCATGGTGCACCGGGCCCAAATGTCTTCGGGCGCCCGCTCACAACAGCGTTTTAACTGCGCCCCGGAACGATGGGAGTTTCTCAACAAGTGATGCGGTGCGGCAGTGGCGACTGCCCAGCGTGAGCAAATTTTTACATGCATAGCCAATCACCGAGTGTTTCTCATACCAATGTCAAGTCGTTTGACGGTGCTTGCGGCGTATGCGACCGAACTACGCAAGAAGTCCGTGCCTTCGTTTCGGGAACAAAGTTGTGAAGGACTTGACAGTTCTCTCATGTGTTTTTCTACGTGCGGCAATGACCTAATCTCCTTTAAGATCAACATGCGCTCGCTTTTGAACCAGGATGTCAGTGAAAGTTTAACGAACGGCGACATTAGCGTTAGTTTTAGCCGTCCTACCGTAACCAAGTTCCACCATTGGCGTTTGTCGCGTTTTAGATATTCGTCCTGTCGAACTATTGGATACTTCGAATACTAGCTATTCGAAAGTCGAAGCGAATTATTCGATTAGGAACTATTCGATTCGAATTCGAAACTTGAATATTCGCACACCCCTACTGAAAACGCATCTCGGTACTGTGTAGGACCGGCGTAACCTTTGAACGACGAACAATATGTTTTCGGTGAATTGTCTGTGATAAAGTTCATTCACTTTGCAGCTGCGCGTTTTTCTTCACTCTTCTCGTTGTAAACTAAATTGTGGCGATTCAGCTGAGGTCAAATTTAGGAGGAAGATGTATTTCCGCTTATTCTTTTTTTCTTTTTTTTTTTTCGCAACGACTGGCATGGCCATTGCATGACCCTCGTTTCCTAATCAACACAAGCGGTACAAGAGTCTGCTTCTTAAATGGCTTCATTCCTCTTTGTTATTTTTTCTTGTTTTCATTATCGCATTTTTTTTTCACAACACTCGGTCTTATACTTAAGTAGCCACCGCTGTCAAACATGCCGCGATAAACGGAAGTACAAAAAAAAAAACTCACAGGGTCCATTATGCATTCACTTAAGACGTTCTAAAAAGACAGGGCGTGCAAACACGGACACAAGAAAGAAGTCAGGACACCACAAACGCCCACTAACAACTGAATAGCCGCACAACGGCGGGAAAGGAAGAACTTACGAAAAGTTATCTGCGCATGCCCACGCACTAGGCGAACCTATCAATCCGGCACGCGTGGGGGCCTACGCGAAAGATAACTGTTAAGGCATTTGATTTCATCTTTATGCAAGGTAATCGACGGTTGGCTCACGCATGCGCTGCCACTATTCTCGATATGCCATGCCTCAATCATCAGACGCGTTTCTTCATTCCTATGTCGGTACAAAACTGCGCATTCATTGAATTTTGGCGTGCACTTACAATCTCGACAACGTAACGATAGATTAGAGGATGAGCCTCCGGTTAGTGATCTTTTATGTTCTAATAATCTCTGGTTAATGCAGCGGCCCGTCTGTCCTACGTAGAACGACTTAAGACGACTCGAAGGCGAAAGCCACCTTCTTCTTCTTCTTCTCAGTCGATATGTCTTGATCCTTCCTCGCCACCCTTCGAAAGCTTTCTGCACCTAACGTGGTTTTGCACCGCCTCCAAGATCGGAGGCACCTCACCTGGTTTCGCATTGCCTCCGTGATCGGGTCACCTTTGACCAAGTTACGATGTCATGTGATGACGTCATCATGCGGCGTTACGTCATGTGACGTCATAGTGACGTTTGATGACGTCAAAAGTTCTGGCGATATGTGACGTCATCACGTGACGGTGATTTTTTTTAACCACTCGTCCCCGACGCCGACGGTCAAATTTCACGTCTGATGAGACATTTAAGGCTTTCGCCTTAATAAAAGCAGAATAAATTGCAAGGTAATTTTCTCGGAATCCTTCGGTGTTGCACGTACATCTCCATCAATTGCGTCACACCTTCTTTCAAACAAGACCGCTCATGGCGATCAATTACGCCACAACAGAAACGCAATAAAGCACGACAAATACGCAACAAGAAGCGCTGCGGAATTTCTTTCGCGCTTCTTGGTAAGAGATCAATCGCTCAGGCTTGGCAGCGTTTGTGCAATATGTCTGCGCACGACGCGTTCCCGCACACATCGACCTGCCAAAAACATAAACCATTGTTTATCCTGTGCTTCAAAGGGATCGCCTAACGTTTGCGCAGACCATTACGGCTTAGGGTTTTCTTTATTTCCTATCTATCTATCTATCTATCTATCTATCTATCTATCTATCTATCTATCTATCTATCTATCTATCTATCTATCTATCTATCTATCTATCTGTCTGTCTGTCTGTCTGTCTGTCTGTCTGTCTGTCTGTCTGTCTGTCTGTCTGTCTGTCTGTCTGTCTGTCTGTCTGTCTGTCTGTCTGTCTGTCTGACTATCTATCTATCTGTCTATCTGTCTGTCTGTCTGTCTGTCTGTCTGTCTGTCTGTCTGTCTGTCTGTCTGTCTGTCTAACTATCTATCTATCTATCTATCTATCTATCTGTCTATCTGTCTGTCTGTCTGTCACCAACGGACTTTCAGTTCCTTTATTTCCCTCTTCCCTATTTTTATTTTATCTTTTTTATTTTCGTTCGTTCGTTTGTTCTTTTTCTGATTTGTTGCTCGACGTTTTTTTCTCAACAGCGGTTCGAGTTCGTACGCTTCCCCGATCACAATATGATTATTTTTTTCCCTCTTTTTTTAGTTTTCTTTACTTCTTTATTTTCCAACAGCGGTGCCTCTTGCCTCTATGCCGAAGTTACGCCACTTATGCGGCTCCCGCAATTGCCGAAGCTATGAAAAAAATAGAAAAAAGAAATGTGGTGTCAAATGACGAGTGGAGCAAAGTATGAAAAGAAAAAGAAAAAAAAAACAAGCGAAAACTTCTCTGAACCTTTCCGAGCTAAACATTAGTCCGGAATCGCGTGCACGGCGCTTGTCGCGAATGTGGATTATTGGTTAAAAAGAAATCTTGCGCAAAAAAATACCAAAAAAATATTTAAATGCGGGTTTTGGGGTTGAACTCATAGTAAATCTCGCGGCATATTCTTTCATCCTCGTCTGTTCTTCCTCTTTTTTTTGGTATGTTAATGCGAGAGTACTGCATGACGGTTCTCCTAGAAGCCCATTAGGGTATAGTGGGCATCATTAGCGGATGGACTGTGTGTGAACTTTGCAACGCTTACAAATAAAGAGGAAAGGGGGGGGGGGGACTTTATTGAAGCGAAGTGGGAGTCAGAATGACCTAGCCAGGCTCGTCAAGGGGATAGATGATCACTGAAGGACATAATTTAGCCACGATGTAAAACACACCAAGAAAGGAACACGAGGACAGGACGAGCTGCCGCTCGTCCTGTCGTCGTGTTTCTTCCTTTGCGTGTATTTTACATCGCGACTAAATTATGTCTTTCAGTAAATACCAACTAGGCCAGCAAACAGTCTTGTTGAAATTCGTCTCGCCTTTCTGCTAGTGTCCTCTGTATGCGGCGGAGTCAAATACACACAGTAACATTAAACCGTCTGGACTCTCGCCTCCAGGGTAGAACATTACAGTTTCGTAATAATACACTAGGAAGAAATCTGGCGCTAGTTCCTATGGGAGCTTCAGCGCATGGCGTTTCAGCCCGAGGGAATGATTGGTAGTACACGGACTTGCCTAAGCTTCGTTCTTTTGGCTCCGTGTGACCTGCAGCCGCTTTGTCGCACCATGAAGGTCGGCAGTCTCACTTCACCACCTTGACCCTTTTAGGCTGATCAATTCATATCGGCTCACGCGGTTCACAACGAGCCGTTCTTTTATCCGAAACAAAAGCGAAAACGCAACAATAAACGAAGCCACAGGTGTGTTCGAAGTCAAGCATGGATACTAGGCAAATCCATGTACTACCCATCATTCCCGTGATGGCTGAACAATAGCAGCGCCAAATTTGCCTCTAGTAAATATTATAGGACACTCTATGGGCAGAACCTTACGCGCGGACCGTGTTGAAATGGACGACCGTGGCTCTAGGCATCGGCTTCCCAGCGCGTCAGCACTTTTGACGGCCACACGCGGGAAGGAAGCGCCGTCGTCCCTGATAAGCGATAGCTTGACGGTCCGCGCACACGCTTGTTTCGCTCGGAGCACGGTTGAGAGCGCTGCAATACGGAAGCGCATGAGCGCAGTCACGTGGTTTTTGTTTCACATTTCGCGGGCTTTCTTTAAACGTCGGAAAAAAACATCACCACGCAGCATGTACGTCATCAGAAAAAAATTAGACCGGTCGTTTTGGAATGCCTTCTGCAACGTAGCCAAACGCACTTGACCATAAATTGAATATTATGCATTTTGCGTAATTGATCTTAGTTAATAAACTAATCAAGCGCAATATAGATAATGCCCTAACGAGCGCCACATGATGGCATACCATATGTCGTTAGTTTCATTCAGTGGCAGCTAACCGCTTCTTAAAAAAAAGCCGGCAGATCCCACGCATTGTGGGAATCGACGTAATACGAAGCAGCCAGCAAGGAGCTGCATACATCGTCTTGTATGTCATTGAGGAAAATGCGTGTCATGGTTTTCATGTTAACTCCTATTGTTTATGTTCGTCACACAGTCACGTCGCGCAAAACCAATTCCGGGGTAGATCAAGCTAGCGAAACGGCCGCCAGCACCCCATGAGCGTGGCACGTAAGTCATGCTGTACATGGCATGCGCGTCATGATTTTCATGTTAACTCGTGTTTTTATGTTCGTCGCACAGTCACGTCGCGCAATACCAATTTCGGGATAGATCAAGCTAGCGAAACGGCCGCCAGCGCCCTATGAACGTGGCACGTAAGTCATGCTGTACATGACATACGTGTCATGATTTTCTTGTCAATTAGTCTTATTTATGTTCGTTACACAGTCACGTCGCAAGATACCAATTTTGGTGTGTATAAAGCTAGCGAAACGGTCGCCAGCGCACCATGAGCGGGGATGTAAGTCATGCTGTACATGACATGCGTGTCATGATTTTCATGTTATGACTTGTCATTGATGTTTGTCATACAGTCCTGTAACGCCATACTAATTTTGGTGTACATTCGATTAACCAAGCAACCAGGAGAGCACAAAGTCGTAGGCGGCTAACACAGACAGACAGACAGACAGACAGACAGACAGACAGACAGACAGACAGACAGACAGACAGACAGACAGACAGATAGATAGATAGATAGATAGATAGATAGATAGATAGATAGATAGATAGATAGATAGATAGATGGATGGATGGATGGATGGATGGATGGATGGATGGATGGATGGATGGATAGATGGATAGATGGATGGATGGATGGATAGATGGATAGATGGATGGATAGATAGATAGATAGATAGATAGATAGATAGATAGATAGATAGATAGATAGATAGATAGATAGATAGATAGATAGATAGATAGATAGATAGATAGATAGATAGATAGATAGATAGATAGATAGATAGATAGATAGATAGATAGATAGATAGATAGATAGATAGATAGATAGATAGATAGATAGATAGATAGATAGATAGATAGATAGATAGATAGATAGATAGATAGATAGATAGATAGATAGATAGATAGATAGATAGATAGATAGACGGATGGATGGATGGACGGACGGACGGACGGATACGCTTAAAGTCGCAGAAGTTCGCTAAGGAATGCTCCGCATTAAAAAAGAAATCCTCGGTTCTTGTTAAGCCAAACACCCGAGTGCGTCTTGCTACGTGGCCAAGCTGTGACTCCAGGTGTGGCGTTAATGCTTCGCATCGCACAGAGGCCAGGAGCACCGATTCGTCGAACTAAATGAAGGGTTTAAAAGAAGGCTTTGGTATTCAAAAGAAAGCCAGTAAAAACGATGCCCAAGGCCTCAACTTCCAGAGCCTGGCTTCTAGTTATATTGACATGTGTCTTCTCCTCGGCTTGGCTTCTAGCCGCTCGGCCGCGCAGCTTGTTTACGCTGCCGGTTCGTTTCCCAGCTCCTTCAAGCGGCATAAAGGGGTTGCCCCAGAGACGCTCCGTCCTCGTCGTCATAGAATAGATTGTCTTATAGGCGAGGCTCATCCGTTCGTTACACCGCTGGTTTGCTGGCAACCGCGCTGTGCCCGCCTCGCAGCTACGGATCTTCTTGCTAGACGGTCGCGATCCGGCGTGCACTGCAGTTGATTGGCGATAAGCTTGACAAAGCGCGGAACAAAAAAAAAAGTAAAAAAAGCCGACATCTCGTTAATTGAAGGATTCTGGTTTCCGGGAAACGGCTACGACCCCTTTGAGAGAGAACAATTTTCTTTCCTTCTGGCCTCCGATAAATTTCTTTTATTTCTTGTGTTTGGTTTAGTTTGTCTTAGTTACTATGGTGCCAGTAAAGCTTGCTACGAAAATTGCTGGAGCGAAGTGAAGCAACTTGGTGAGCTGGTGTAAGTTCACGTTACAACGCAGCGCAAAAAAAAAAAAAATGTGCTGTAGGGAACACCAGGGCCGCGCGGAAGGTATTCATAGACCAGTAGTCTTAAAAGGAGTAACTGAACAACATACAATGAAATATGGAACGTGGAACGCAATCAGCTGCGTGCGTTCCACGCTTTTCTTCATCTATAGCGAGGCAGGTGTGCCGACATTTAGCGAAACCGCGGCGCCCTTTCCACATTGTTTTCAAAAGCAGCCGCCGAGAATCGCCCCGCGTCGGGTCTGAGTAGAATATGCGCGCGCCTCCTGTGCCTGCAGGCACGGAGGCGCGCAAATGTAGGCTCTCTAGGTTTAGGGCTCTTTGCCGCGCGTTCGCGTGTTACCACTCATACTTCACATAAAAAACAGCGCTAAAAAACGGCGGACAAGAGAAAGAAGGACACAGACGGCAGCGCTAAAAAATGGCGGACAAGAGAAAGAAGGACACAGACGGCGCCGCCGTCTGTGTCCTTCTTTCTCTTGTCCGCCGTTTTCTAGCGCTGTTTTTTATGTGAAGTATGTCGTACCAACTCGCCCAAGCAACCACTTTAGTTACCACTCATACTGCTCACGATAGTGCCTGTATGATCTAATCGAAACATCTATTTTCGCTTTCTGCTGCCTCTTTAGAGGCCCATAGTCTCTTTCTTTTTGTTGTTGGCGCCAGTATGCCCTACGGCATAAGCTAAATAAAGAGGAATAGTTCAGTTTCCAGGATAAAATCCAGGTGCGGACGATACAGAGGACCGCGCGTCCAGCGCGTTAAGTCAGGTGGTCGATCGGGGTGGTAGTCAAGGCGGCGAATGCGTCGCACTTCGCAGAAAAGTAACCAAACAACTCAAAAACAAAGCTCACAAGGGTCCCTTACGCATTCGCCTAACACGACTCGAAGGCGAAAGCCACCTTCTTTTTTTTCTCAGTTGATGTATTGATCCTTCCCCGCCACCCTCTAAAAGCTTTCTACACCTAACGTGGTTTCGCACGCCCTCCGGGATCGGTGGCATTTCAAGCTTTCTGCAAGTCACCTGGTTTTCCGCTGCCTCCGTGATCGGCCCAGCTTTGACCAAGAGCCGATGTCACGCGATGACGTCACGTTATTGACGTCATAGTGACGTCGCCAACTTCAGAGATCTGTGACGTCATGATCACCTCATATGGTGACGTCATAACGTGATGATTTTTTTTTGTTTATTGCTCATCACTCGTGATGACGCCGACGTCTAGGAATGTCGACTCCGACGGTCAATTTTCACGTTTGATGAGGCATCTAAGGCTTTCGCCTTGACGAATAAAAATGAGCACCTCGCCGGGCAAGTTAAGTAATGAGTGAATGTTCCGCGTCGCTGGTGTCAATACGTCTTCGTCGGCTGTCGGACTTTCTCAGAAAAGACGCCTAGTCCGATCGAAGTTCGCCGTTAAAACGGCCCGTTTCTTTGCCGTCCCAGCGATTCCTTAAAAAGGCTCGTCTCGGCTTGTCACTCGGTATCCGAAATTAATTCTTCTTCCTCCTCACTCTCGTCTTCTCATTTCGACCTCATTTCTCGCCTTTCAAACCGTTGAAGCGTGAACGCGGTAGCCATGGGGATCATTGCGATCGCGTTGAATCTAACAAAAAGAAAGGTGCTGGTCAAGCGGGTGGCGAAGACATTTCCGGACCGCGAATCGCGTGACATCTTTTATGAGGCGTTAATGGGGCACTAAAGAGAAAAAAACGATTTTTTTCGTATTAGCAAATTGCTCTTTCACGATGCCAATATCATCATGCTTGCAGCGATAAGACTCTAGGTAGGCGAGAAAACTCGCAAAAGCAAAATGCGGGTGGCGATGCCACCTTGAAGTTCTCCACCAATCGCAGTGACGTCATAGATTTTGACGGCATCTATTAGTGCCTACGTAGTTCGTACTCGGTAAATATTTTTATTTATTTTTATTTATTTATTACGTACTGCTGACCTTTTTACCAGCCCTTAAGCAGGAATGGGCATGCAGACCTCTTCGCTGCAATAGCAAGATAAATAGCATCACACGGACGTAGTGACATGGGTAATGATTACAAAAAAAAAAAACTATACAGAAAACACGATAAACAATGCAGAAAAGCATATATTAGAACATTTTTGTAACAATATAAGAAGAACAAAACAAGAACAATACAACAAATAGCATAATTTTACTGACTGAAACATATTGAACACAACGCTAACGTTGCGGATCTCTGAAAAATGCATGGTTATAAAATCAGCAAAAGCACATTTTGTTAATGGTAGTTTAGTGCATTTAGGAATAAATCAACTGTTGTACATTCTACAACATCGGCTGTTAGGCTATTCCACTCACGGGCAGTTCTGGAAAAAAAAAAGGTATACTTGAACGTATCTGTGCGGTTTACGTAATCTGCAAGTTTCTTTGAATGACATGAGCGCACAGCACATTCACTTGTCTGCTTAATGTTCATTACTTTGCCAATTTCCCAAAGCGACTTAGCATACGAAGTACATTGCCGTCCGAAGGGGCCAGAGACATAGCATACCAAGTGTCACAAAATATCGTTGAGCCAGTGCCGCCGAAATGCGAATAAAACAATTTGAAATCCGTGACGTCACCTGTGGAGATTTCGGCGGGAGATTTAAAAAAGCAAACTTTGACCCTGATTTTCTCTTTTCTTAATGAGCCTGTGGTGGTGAAATTCACGACAAAAGAGTTTTCAGAGTATAAGTTATCAGTCTAAACTGATACATTGTTTCTCTTTAGTGTCCCTTTAAACGAGAGGGGGACGAAGGAAAAAAAAAGCAGGCATAGGGGTCATGTAGACACGAGGCAGGTTTGTTACCCTACACCTGTGGAAAGGTATTAATAAACAAGAATACAAGAATGCCAAGAAAGAAGAATGCAAAGCGCGTTCTGAGTGTACAAATAACTGTGAAAAAAAAGCAGCGCGAAAACGGGACGGAGGGTAACAAGCAGACAACACAGTGTTGCCTGCTTCTTACCCTCCGTCCCGTTTTCGCGCTGTTTTTCATCGCAGTAACATGTACCAACTGGCCCTTCAGAATACTCTTCTGCGAATAACATTAATTTAAATGCAGCCTTAAATGCTACTACATCAGTTTTATGAAAGAAGGGAATTTTGAGGGCTCGTTTGTTTGATACAACCTTAGTGAAAACCGACAGATAATGAAGCCAAGTAATGTATACGTTAATTGTGCTGTTGTAAGTGTGTTGTAGTAATTGCGATACATATGTGAAGAAATTAAAGTGAACGAAAAGACAACTTGCCGCTGGCAGGGACCGAACCTGCAACCTTCGGATAAAGCGCCCGATTCTCTACCAATCAAGCTATACGGCGGCGGTCGTCCCCTCGTCCACTTTTTCGGGTATTTAAGTGCATGCAAACTTTGGAGAATTAGTAAGCGCCGCTCGTAGCCATGACGGCGAGTGTGACGAGTGGTCTTTTCGTCCGCTTTACTTTCTTCGCATTAATATCATCATCATCATCGTCATTTATTAAACCCTTAAAGGCCTATACAAGGCATTGCATAACGGGGGGGGTGCAAATAAATATCCTAAGGACGTGTCATGGTGCAAATGCATGCAGTGTTTGAAGAATAGCAGTGAAAGTGAGTGTACAGCAGACAGTGTTGAACAGAATAGAGAGTAAATTTAAGAGGGAAAGTGTAAGAACTATTACTCTCGGTTAATTACTACAATGCAGTTTAAAGAGTGCAATTAACGTCTCCTATACCTTCCTTGGCTTCGTTATCGGTTGGTTTCCATTAAGCACTCCTAAAACAAAGACGAACGTGCAACCACGCCCAATCACCGTAGCGAGCGCGACGCGTTGTCCTTGAAATCCCTACTGGCTCCTCCCTCTTAACCCTCTCCTCCTCAACTCGCTATCACCTTCGGCTTAGAGCACTTAGAGACCACAAGATTCTCTCCTCGCCTCGCTTTCTCGACTTTCCAATACCTGCATTCCTTACCCTGTGTGCATGTGCAGTCGTGCTCACTGTGACTTTCAACATGAGGGCGCGTGGCCGAACAAGCTTTATAAGATCGCCCATGGCTTCCACTACTCCTTATTTTCCACAACTATACGCTGTTCGTCTAACTTGGGGATGATCCCAAATAAGAAAATATCATTTAGTTGTGGAAATTCAGGCAAGTTGCAGCCCCGCGTCATCTTTGAACTCGTGAGCCCACGCGCTCCCGTGTTGCATGTCATATTGAGCGCGACTGTACACGTGTTCATCTATTCCTTTCGTTCTGATTCGGGTTTGCCTTCGTGCCTTTTCGTCTGTGAGGTATGCGCCTTCCATCTGCAGGTATGCCGGCCATAATAATGCCAACTCGTCCGGCCTTCAACTTGACCAATTTTTTTCTTTCCCGCATACCTACCGAAACGCTCCAAATTGCGTTTCGCGGTTCCCTCTCTCTTGAGGTTTCTGGATCCCCGTTACACACATGGCCGGAGGAGGTAAGAGGCAGGGGGTGTCCCCGGGGCCCGTTACCGTGGCAACCGACCACTTCTCGCGAACCTGTCCGGTCCGGCCGGTGTGCGTTTCACGGAGCGTGACTTCTCGTGCATCTTGCCTCATCCGTTCCTTCTTTCTTCTTTCCTTCAGGCTCTCTCTGTCTTTTCGTCTACGTAACCTATCTATCTATGTGCTAATATATCTGTATCTTTCTGGTGTCTGTGTTTATTCAAGTGTAGCTAGGTATGAGCTAGGAAGTTAAAAAAAATGGAGTGGAAGCCCTCACAATGCCTCACTGGCGAAAGTGAAGCCAGCTTTTGCACCCCTCCCCCTTTAATCTCGCAAAATGCTCTTTTTTCGGTTGTACCCGCTCAGACATAAGTACTTTTGCTAAGTTATTGTAAGCTGTAGGTTAATTATGAAAGAAAAGATCGTTGTTTCCTACGAAACTAACAAAGCGAGATGAGTATTGATGATTGGTGTCCAGAAAAAAAATGCCAAGATCTATCTATCTATCTATCTATCTATCTATCTATCTATCTATCTATCTATCTATCTATCTATCTATCTATCTATCTGTCTGTCTGTCTGTCTGTCTGTCTGTCTGTCTGTCCTGTCTGTCTGTCTGTCTGTCCTGTCTGTCTGTCCTGTCTGTCTGTCTATCTATCTATCTATCTATCTATCTATCTATTATCTATCTATCTATCTATCTATCTATCTATCTATCTATCTATCTATCTTCTATCTATCTATCCTATCTATCTATCTATCATCTATCTATCTAGCTATCTTCTATCTAGTCTGTCTGTCTGTCTGTCTGTCTGTCTGTCTGTCTGTCTGTCTGTCTGTCTGTCTGTCTGTCTATCTATCTATCTATCTATCTATCTATCTATCTATCTATCTATCTATCTATCTATCTATCTATCTATCTATCTATCTATCTATCTATCTATCTATCTATCTATCTATCTATCTATCTATCTATCTATCTATCTGTCTGTCTGTCTGTCTGTCTGTCTGTCTGTCTGTCTGTCTGTCTGTCTGTCTGTCTGTCTGTCTGTCTGTCTGTCTGTCTGTCTGTCTGTCTATCTGTCTGTCTATCTATCTATCTATCTATCTATCTATCTATCTATCTATCTATCTATCTATCTATCTATCTATCTATCTATCTATCTATCTATCTATCTATCTATCTATCTATCTATCTATCTATCTATCTATCTATCTATCTATCTATCTGTCTGTCTGTCTGTCTGTCTGTCTGTCTGTCTGTCTGTCTGTCTGTCTGTCTGTCTGTCTGTCTATTCTGTCTGTCTATCTATCATCTATCATCTATCTATCTATCTATCTATCTATCTATCTATCTATCTATCTATCTATCTAGTCTGTCTGTCTGTCTGTCTGTCTGTCTGTCTGTCTGTCTGTCTGTCTGTCTGTCTGTCTGTCTGTCTGTCTGTCTGTCTGTCTGTCTGTCTGTCTGTCTGTCTGTCTCGATTTCATTCTTTTTTTGCGCACTCGCACTGCCGTCTTTCATTATTCGCGCCGTTTCTTTCCTCCCACGCTCTTCTATCTCCCTATTTCCCCACTCGATTCCTCTATCGGGGGAAAACCCGGCATTCCTCGACATCGTCAGCCGGCTTGGCTCCTTCGTTTTTTGCCGCGCTACAGATTTTCCAAGAAAGTCGGGTGAACCCTGTTTTTCGTTACTCTTGCGCGTTTTGTTTGTTTCTCTGTCGCATTCACCGCCTGACGGCTTGAGATAATTAACAGCGGTTTTAGCGGACGGCGCGGTTAGTAAAGGCTTCCCGGCATTAGCCTTTTAACGGTGACCGCTTTTGTCTTCTAGTATCTTCCTTAAATTCGTTATTATTTTTAAAATTATCCTCTTGTTATTTCTAGCACTTTGCGTGTCTGGAATTTGAAGGCTTATCTTGAAGAGGATAATGAATGTGCAACACCGCAGTAACGTGATTGAGGACACTTCGAAACAAAGGAAAAATGTTAACGCCCTGCAGCTAAATAATAGTTGCGTGCAATGTAAAAAAATTAAGAAAATACTATAAACTTAAAGAAAAAGAATGACCGTGACGAATGCAAAGCAATCAACAGAGCAAACGAAAGACATAACACATTACTAGAAGGAACTGTGGCGCTGCGGTATTTCAGACACCATGGGGATTATGGGTAGCACATGGATTTGCCTAGACTTTGTGCTTGCAGCTTCGACCCCACTTGGGGCTTTGTTTATTGCCGTAATTTGGCTTTTGTTTCGTATAGGAGAATGGCTCGTTCTGAACATCGTTAGCTGATATCAGTTGATCAGCGTAAAGGGTCAAGGTCGTAAAGTGGCACAGCTCAACTTTTGCTGAAGTTTTGCTGAACTTCGTGTCGCCATAACGCGACCGCAGCACGCGCGGAGGCCACACAATCCATGTACTACCCGTCATTCCCATGCTGTCTGAAGCGCCATGCGTTTAAATAAATAAATAAATAAATAAATAAATAAATAAATAAATAAATAAGAAATGAATGAATAAATAAATAAATTCTTATTTATTTTTACTTTCCGGCGCCGCATATAAAAAAAATCACAGCATATCCACGGAGTGAATGATGATGAGTGGGCGAAGCTGCGGAGGTTCATCGGTAAACCGTGAATCTTCCGTGAATTCTGCCCAACCGACGTGAGATCGGGCGCGTTTATACTGAAGGTTCGATGAGTTATGACGACTTGCAGCTCACTTTAATTTTACATGTACGCTGTGAATTTTCATTGTTTAGAAAACCATTGCTTTAGAAAAATCTGGCGTCTTTCGTTAAGCAGCTGGCGTCTTTTCGTTTTGCTTTAGAAACATCTGGCGTTCTTTCGTTTTGCTTTTACAAAACATCTGGCGTCTTTCGTTGGTTTATTTCATCAATCAACGGCGTTTTGAACAAAATTTTCATTCTTTAATCACGCACAGGAGAAATCTCACCAGGCACTACCTTGGAGGTAAACAATGGCTGCTAATGGGAATGAGAGACAGAAGAAGTCGGCTTTTAGCTAACACTTACACTTCTACTTCTACTAACGTTTCCTACTGGAACATGCCAATGGCTGCTAATGGGGAATGAGAGACAGAAGAATTCGGCTTTTAGTTAACGCGCACGCTGCGAATTTTTTATTGTTCAACAACGCACAGGAAAAATCTCCCACCGGCACCACCTTGGAGGTCAAAGCGTAAGACTTGTTACGGACTACGACTACTACTACTGCTACTACTACGACGACAACGACTACGAGGGACGAACGGGTGCCGCCTTTAGGAGCTTCGCCCCTAAAAACAGCATATCCACGGAGTGAATGATGATGAGTGGGCGAAGCTGCGGAGGTTCATCGGTAAACCGTGAATCTTCCGTGAATTCTCCCCGTACATCATCACCGACGTGAGATAGGGCGCGTTTATACTAAAGGTTCGATGAGTTATGACGACTTTCAGCTCACTTTAATTTTACATGTACGTTGTGAATTTTCATTGTTTAGAAAACCATTGCTTTAGAAATCATCTGGCGTCTTTCATTAAGCAGCTGGCGTCTTTTCGTTTTGCTTTAGAAACATCTGGCGTTCTTTCGTTTTGCTTTTACAAAACATCTGGCGTCTTTCGTTGGTTTATTTCATCAATCAACGGCGTTTTGAACAAAATTTTCATTGTTTAAATACGCACAGGAGAAATCTCACCAGGCACTACCTTGGAAGTAAACAATGGCTGCTAATGGGAATGAAAGACAGAAGAAGTCGGGTTTTAGCTAACACTTACACTTCTACTTCTATTAACGTTTCCTACTGGAACATGCCAATGGCTGCTAATGGGGAATGAGAGACAGAAGAATTCGGCTTTTAGTTAACGCGCACGCTGCGAATTTTTTATTGTTCAACAACGCACAGGAAAAATCTCCCACCGGCACCACCTTGGAGGTCAAAGCGTAAGACTGGTTACGCACTACGACTACTACGACTACGACTACGAGGGACGAACGGGTGCCGCCTTAAGGAGCTTCGCCCCTAAAACGGGATGGACAGTTAAATTTTCATCCTTGCTGACTGTTTTGCCGCAAAGTGCATTAAAATCGGATAATTTTTAACAACACTACAGCCTAGTGAAATAGGTCAGTTTTAAAAGAATCACCCTGTGTTATGAAACTCCATAATCTCAGGTCCGCAGTGCGATAGTAAAACGTTTTAACGAGAAAGAAATATTACACCATCTCCCGCTGAAGAGGACCATGAGGCGATGCGAAGCCGGAGCACTTGCACGATCGCGTTCCGTTGGCGTTCGTTGGGCACGCTACCGACCTCGGATCGTTATTAACGGTGTTATTAACGTTGTAGACGAAGGTGAAACTGTTAACGAAGGTCTTTATTGAGCAGCGTCTAGCACTTGAGGTGTGCACTTTGCTTTGATGAGGATGGCTTTGTGGTCGCTGAAGTGAACCGTGAGGGGTTCTTGGTGCAGTGGGTGGATCTTGAAATTGGTGAAGACGTGATCAATGCATGTGCTGTGAATGGTAGTTCGCTGCCCTTCGCCTCGCAGCTTTGTCTTGAGTGGACGCATTTGGGCTGATGCTGACGCGTGCTTGCGTCAGCCCACTCACTGACGGGACTGTTGCTTCCATCACGCTTCATCGGAAGCACCGATGGAGTCAAGCGGAGTCAACCAAAGCAAGCGCTGCACTGAACGCGCGCTGCGCTCTAACCGCTTAGAGGAGGAGAGTAGCGCAGAGAGTCGCGCATGCGCCGCGAAAGCAAAAGCGAGAACGCAGGAGAAGCGCAAGCAGGTGCTAGTAGAGAATTGGAGAGAGTAACGTGCAGCTGTCGGAGAGAGGGAAAGAGGAGAGGCGCGCATGCGTAGTGTGAATGCGGACTACCATCGCGCGTGCGGATTACCACGCCGCCTTATATACCCCCGAGGAAGAGATGCGTCGCATCTAAAAAGCGATAATGTTCGTCGGAGAGAGAGCGAGAAGAAATATTAGAGAAGGAAAGGCAGGGAGGCTAACCAGTTTAGGAAAACCGGTTTGCTACCCTACACATGGGAACAGGGTGGGGGTGATTTAAAGAGGGAGAGGAAAGAGAGAGATAGCACATGACACAGTACACACAGACTCAGTCACTGTCGGTCACTCTTGCATGGTACGCGGCGTTTCTGTCACAGCCGCTTGTCGAAGTTCGCCTTTCTTAAAAACCTCAGCAGTGCTTTCGTCGCCCTCAGCTGCGATGACTTCTGTTGACGACATGCAAGAGAATGATGTTCGGGGGCTCTCTGAAGGCAGTGTTGCAAGCTGGTGACAGGGAGCACGTGCAAAATGTCTGACGTGCGTTCATAGGACTTCCACCGTAATGTGAGTTTGCATTGGATGATCACGAGCAATCATAATAGTTGCCTCTGTTGACGTACATCTGGGCAAACCAAGGCACGCTCTGAGTGCTTGAGCTTGTGCTGCCTGCAGAACACGAATATTAGCCTTGCAAGTATTGCTCAGCACGGGCAGGCTATATCTAAGAAAACCGAGAAACAGCGCTATGTTCTAGCGTTAGGCCGGTGCGCGCCGTTAAGATCCGCCTCATTTGCATGTTTTCCCGTCGAGATATTTGTTCTGGTGTACAACGTCTGAGGAGACGCTGTACGCGAGGCAGCGAAGGTGTGACGTAGGGTGACATATGAAATTACATGCGCGAAGGATGAGTGGTGATGCATGTGTTAATGTTCAAAGTTTCACGCGGTGGTGCGTTCTATATAGGTAACATGCGTATGTAAATTTTCAGCGCCTGTGCGCAGAATTCGTACCCCTAACACGTCGTGATTTTGGCACGATATTGGCTGAGTGAGTAGGGCGATGCCGTGCTGACACACATAGGAACGTATGCACAGTAGGGGTCAAAAGTTTAGAGATCACCGTTTCCGAGAAAACTTCAATATTCCCAGCAATTTGTGACTGTATTCGGTCGAACTGCACAGTACACGTTGTTAGCTTGTTTTAGAACACGCCGGAAATTGAGATTCAAGGCTGCCCGCCGAAGCAGCGGGAATATTCAGTGTTCCAACTGTGAATGCAATTCCCATGAGTTGGTTTTTGCATGGGAAAAATAAAGACTTGAGTTATTTATTACTTTGACAGTGGAGCTGTTTAGGCCGGAGGTGAGGTCGTTCTGTATGCGCAGAAAGACCTCGCCGAGCGTGACGTCACCATGCGTCACCTAGCAACGCGTTGCATGAAGGAAAGGAGGAGAAGAGAAGGAGAAGAAATAAATAAAAGGGAATAAAGCTTCTTGGCTAGGCGGGATTCGAAGCCGGGTACCAACGGTCCGAAGGCGAGCGTCGCGGCCACTCGGCTATCCAGGCACGATTGGAGACAGTGGCGTAGCTAGGGGGTGGCACACCGGTCCCGTGCCTCCCCATCCCTGATTTTTTTTTTTTTTTTTGCCATGACACACAGAGTGCAAAATGACACTCGACCACATCCGCCTGGCCGTCGCCCACTTCAAATCAAGGAGGTGCCTCCCTGATTCTTGGGCCCATGGCCAAGAGGAAATTCTCAACGCATTGCTGCGCGCGCAGTAGTGCAATTTTTGGAGGAGGTCGACTTTTGGGTGTTGAGTGGACAGAATATTCCATTGAAGAACTTGGGCTGAGTGCGCGAGTGCTGTGCTGCGTGCCTTTGTATAGCCTTGTGTTTATTTTCTACTTCGCGACGACTACCACTGTAGCAAGAGGAGAGCAGTAGCCGGTGCCACGCATTGGCACCAACCTCTCCTTATAAACATTTAACAAAAAAAAAAAGACAGAAAAGAGAGAGAGAGAGAGAGATAGAAGCAGAACGAGAGAGCAAGAAAGCATATATAGCATAGCCTTGTATTGCTTGTATAGCGTAGTATAACAAGTAGGTGGGAAAGGGAAGTTGGGTGAGGAGGAGGGGAAAGGGCAAAGCGTAGCATAGCCATGTATACTAATGTATAGCAAGGCGGAGGAAAATGGAGGAGGCTCAGCTGTTTCCACAGTCTCCGCACCATAGTGCGCAGCTGACCGAATCTTTGTTCTTGTGTCTCGTGGTCCGTTAACTTGTTACGCCGACTACACGTGCGTGTGCGCGCACACACGCACGCACGCACGTACATATCGCATCGCATTCGTGGTGACAGCCGAGTCGACGCGCTCACTATGTGATATTGCGCAGGCCGTCGCGTCGTATTCTCTCTGAAGTTGTCGTCTTCATGCTTGTCTCGTCGTCCCTGCAACCTGTCAGATATTCTGTCACCGCGTCGGGCAAACCAACCTGTCATGCTTTCACGCTTTCTTCGGACAGCCGTGATCTTCCTTGACAGTTGGGAGGTGCGTGGTGTACAGAGGACCGCGGACAAATAGTGTCGCACGGTTTCTTCAACCGCGACGGGCTTTGTTTTTTTCTTTTTTTTCTGGACAGCGCGTTTTGAGAGTCGAACTCGCGTGCGTCGTCTTTTCGCCTGTCTTGTTTCCGAAATGGACTCCCAGCATGCACCCTGCCCGATGGGCTTCGTGCATTAAACATCATGTATATGTTGTCTACGCGGAAGCAGTCTTTCTGTACCGTGAAGTATATGTAATGATACGGGAGATTGTTGAATGGTAGTCTGATGATCGGTAGTTGAATGGAATATAGATGAATCGTAGTTTACTACTATCCCTCAAGAGGAAGGCATATAGCAGTAAGGGCTGACTTCTTTGCCTTGTCGGTACGACATATCTGAAGTGTTTAGCGTAGAACTATCAAGACGGGACAAGAAGGGGAGAACCCTTCTTGTCCTGTGTAGCGCCTGTGTACGCGTTCTCCCTTCTTGTCCCGTCTTGGTAATTCCGCGCTGAACACTTCAGGCATATAACAGCTTCATCTTACCGGTACTTAACTACGGGGCAGAAGCCTGGAGGCTTCAGAAAAGATTTCAACTTAAATTAGGGACCACGCAGCGAGCCATGGAAAGAAAAAAAAATAAAATGAGAGGTGTAACCTTAAGGGACAAGACGAGAGCAGAGTGGGTCAGGGAACAAACGGACGTTAAGGACATCTTAGTCGAAATCAAGAAGAAATGGACAGGGCATGTAGCGCATAGGGAAGGTAACTGCTGGTCATTAAGAGTAACTCACGGTATTCTAAGAGAAGGCAAACGCGCGAGGGGGGGACAGGAAGTTATGTGGGCAGATGAGATTAAGGAGTTTGCGGGTCGTGGTCGCAGCAAGCACAGGACCGGGTTGATTGGCGGGACGTGGGAGAGGCATTTGCACTGCAGTGAGCGTAGTCAGGCTGATGATGATGATACTGATGATGAGATAGTTGAGGCGTTTGCCTCACAAGGCATACACAAGACAGGCGCATTCTGTGTAAGCATGTCATCTATCGAGATAATTGACAAGGAACTTTGCTATCTCAACGGCATGAATCTTTAATAGTGTGTCACTTTTGCGTGCTCTGGTGTCCCCTAATACCAATCTGTCACGAGGCGTTGCAATGGATGAATTTTTAAGCTTTTGCGCATCAGTTTTTGCCGATATATGTTCTTCAAATAAAATCTTGTTAATCTGCGCATACGATTGTGCGTTCTTGTTCCGTCGCCTAGGTCTTCTTTGTGTTGACAATAAATATTAATTTGCGGGGTTTTACGTGCCAAAACCATGGTATGATTATGAGGCACGCCGTAGTGGAGGGCTCCGGATAACTTCGACTATCTAGTGTTCTTTAACATGCGCCGACATCATACAGTACACGGGCATCTAGTATTTCGTCTCCATCGAAATGCGACCCCCGAGACCGGGATCGAACCCGTGACCTTCGGGTCAGCAGCCGAGCACCGTAATTACTGTACCATCGCCGCGGACACCGTGGAGGATAATGTAGCGCAATGCCCAGCCGAAGCTAACTGAGCGCTCGTGTTTACGAAGCTTGTGTGTTGACTGTCGACTAATCATCTGTATTGCAGTAGAAATGAAAATTGGGCGAGTTGGTTACTATTCATGATAAAATTTTAGCGCGCGCAAAAGACAAGGCTACAGTGTAGGGAGCAAACGAGCGCTCAACTCTCAGCAGTTTATTTTTTTGAAAATACAGAACATATAAGAACCAGCGGTCTTCACTGAGCATACGCGAAGTGAGTCATGAATTATAAAAAAAAACAATAGAAAAGCAGAAAAAGAACACTGCAGATAGGAACATATGTAACAACGCGCAAAACTGGAAAGGCAGAAGACAGAGACAGAGTAAAGAGCGCTGTCACAGCACTCTTTTCACCCTGTCTCTGTCTTCGTCCTTTCCAGTTTTGCGCGCTGTTACGTATGTTGCAATGAGCCAACTAGCACAGCAATCAACCATTCTCGCAGATAGAAACTTCATGCGGAATTTAATCATGCAAATTCCTTGTCACTGAGTACAACTGAAGGTTCATCGATACATCTGCGCACTTTTTTATGCGGAACGCCTCAGTTATTGCACATGTTAGCTTTCGCTGCCACCGGGATCGGAAGCATTGGACGCATGCAGCACCTCACGCGGCTTTATATTGCCTCCGGGATCGGTCCACCTTTGACCGAGCGACGGGGTTATGTGATGACATCATCATGTCACGTCAGGTTGTGTGATGACGTCACGACATGTGACGTCATCAGATTCTTTTGCATCAGTCGTGTTGCCATCGCCAACGGTCGCTTTTTTTTGTGTTCGGTGAGGCATCTAAGGCTTTCGCCGTAATAAACAAACACACGGGTGGCTAAACATATATAAGCTTGTCAGGAGAACATGAGATGACGATCTGTCCCAGCCGTATAGGAACGCTCCAAAAGACGTTCGGACTCGAGGCGCTTATTAAAGTGTCTTGAACGAGCAAGTAAACAAGCACTCTTCGAAGGGCACGAGCTCCCGTATATCAGATGGAACGCAGACGAGCCTGTACACTTTCGCAGCACTGCTGTAACCAGGCGAGAGCACTAGCACTTCATTAGAAGCAGTGATATGTAAAGGGATGAATGCGCGAGACGGCGAGCGAGATACTTGAAAGGTGCAATTACCCGTGTTGGTGATATATGTTTCTAAAGGCGTAGTTTCTCAAGTGCGTTTGAGGATGCTTTAGTCTCGTATCGCGAGCGGTATTCATGTGTCGATCCGTCTGTAGCGACGCCCTTTTAACGATTTCGACTATGTACGGCTCTACGAGGACTCCGGAATACAGGCTGCTCTGAAGAGCTGTTTGCAATCGGGCGTTTATTACGGCGAAAGCCTTCGAGTTCTCATCAAACGGAAGAATTATCGTCTACCGCGTCCGCATCAACACGAAGCGATGTAGAAAATCATTATTGCATGACGTCACCATGACGTCACAGATCGCCAGAATTTTTGACGTCACCATGACGTTCGATATAACGTCGCATAACGTCACGTCGGAATGGGATGTCAGAATCCAACGTTGTCTCGTACAAAGATCGAAATCTCATCGGCAAAAGTTGTGGTGTTAATCTCTTCAATGCCCGGCCGGGGAAATCCCCTCATTTCAGAGCACATGGCTAGTTTTCTCATGAGAAGGTCCAGAGACAAGACAAAAAACTCAGAGGGACTTAAGGGACTTATGCATTCGACTAAGACGACTCGAAGGCGAAAGCCATCTTCCTCTATTTCTTCTTATTCGATGAATTATCCTCCCACGCCCCCTTCTTCAAGCTTTCTGTGCCTGACGTGGTTTCGCACTGCCTCCAAGATTGGAGGCATTACAAGTTATCTGCATCATAGAGTTTCCTAAAATTAACTAGAGGGGACTCTGGCGCTGCGATCGTTCAGCTACCATGGGAATGATTGGTAGTACACAAATTTGCCTAGTCTTCGTGCTTGCGGCTTCAAACGTACTTGTGGCTTTGTTTATTGCTGTGTTTTGGCGTTTGTTTCGGATAAAAGAATAGACCGTTGTGAACCTCGTGACCAGGTTTGAATCGCTGAGCCTAAAGAAGTTAAAGTGGCGAAGTGAAACTGCTGACTTTTGCTGAACTTCGTTTTGCGACAAAGCGGATGCAGCCGACGCGGAGCCAAACGGAAGCGAAAGTACGAAGTTTAGACAAATTTGTGTACTACCCATCATTCCCATGCTGGCTGAAGCGTCATGCGTTGCAGCTCCCATAGACACTAGCGCCAGAGTTCCCTCTAGTAAGTATTGTAGGAAACTCTATGATCTGCATATCACATCGTTTTGTACAGCCTCCCTGATCGGCCCGCCTTTGACCAAGCGACGGTGTCTTGCGATGACGTCATCAAGTTAGGTCACGTTCTGACGTCATAATGGCGCCACTATGAACTAACCAACTAAATAACTAACTAACTATGAAGGAACTACTTTACGGCGCGGACTCCCTCATAGAAGCTTGGGTCCAAGCGCTGTCTGTAGGCGCAAAGCGGTCGGCCGCGACGTCACCATGGCACGGCAACGCCATTGGCAGGAGGGGGTTCCTTCGACGGCGAAAAGCCGCTTCTTTCTTGACTTGTACCCGAGTATAGTGCAAGCTGATTACAATTTTTTTTTCTTCGGCATAATGAAATTAAGGCCGCTTCGCACTAGTGGTGCCAAGCCTGAAGGAAGTGCGGAGCTGGGCAGCCTTCTTTGTTTCTCTTTCTTTCTTGCTCTCCTTCTTTATTTTTCTCTCATCTCTCCGTTTTTTCTATGTATTTTTTGTCTCTGTTCATTTCTTCTTCTCTCTCTGTCTCTCTATTTCCGCTTCCTCTTCCTTTACATCTTTTTCTTTCTTTGATTCTCTGTATTTCTCCCTTTATTTCTCTCTTTCTCCCTTTATTTCTCTCAGCACTTTCTTTTTATGCTATTGCTTCCTTCTTTCTTTATTCTCCCTTTCTTTCTTTCTGTCTTCCCTTTCTTTCTCTCTATATCTCTCTTTCTTTCTATGTTATGCTTTACTCTCTACCATCCGCCTTTCCCTCCTCCTCAACCTCACTTCATTTTCCCACCTCCTTGCTTTACTATACTATGCAAGGCTATGCTATGCTCTGCTAGAGTGCCTGGATAGCCGAGTAGTTACGATCGACTGTTCGCTTTCGGATTGGGGGTACGCGGGTTCGAATCCCGCCTCGCGAAGAAATCTCCCCCCTTTCTTTATTTCTCTCTATCCATCTCTGTACTCGTTGTCTCGCAAATCAGGGTTATTACAGGCCACGCCGAAGTCGGCGAACGTGTTCTCGGAGCGAAGCACAAGATGAGGAAGAGGACGAAAAGAGCGCGTGCAGGTTCATGATGATGATAGTTTTCTATTCGCTCTGCAAGAGCACATGACTGAAGTGTCGACACTAAGTCGCTTAGTAGGGGTCTTAATGGCAGTACTTAAAGCGTGGGCACGAGTTTATAGTCCGTATTGTGCCTGGGAAATGGTTGACGACTTACGGTACTATATACGTGCCCTACTATGGGAGAGCAGTGAGCCGTCTCGAAAATATCGATGAGTTTCGAAAAAGCTTATTCCATCGTAGGGCGCTACGAACACTTGGGTACAGTGTCTCTATAATAAGGACAGTGACGATAGAAATGACTAAGCACTATGTACATTAAACATGGTATTAGTTATCTTGGTCATAATAAGTGAGTCTTAATTAACATTACAATAATTACCGTGATATTAATTAGTATGGCCTTAATTAACCAGGCGTGCTTAACAAGTTCTTAGCATGTATGAGCTAGTGCAGAAGGGAAAGTTTATTGAACCGGTAAACTACAGACGTTTATAAACTAAATACTTGTAAATTGCACCAATATAACCTACACAAACGCTAGACGCAATATTATGCAGACTGCAGTAATACACTCTACGCTACCAAGCAAGTATACAACAACAAGCAAGTTAACTAAAAGCATCGTACTTCTCACGCAGATGGGAAAGAAAAAGGAAAAAGAGAGGGGGGGGGGGGGCGGGGGAGTGTAGCACGGGGAGTCGGGTAACTTGTTTCTTTTTCTGAACTAAGGATATGGCGCTGCTGGAAATTCCAGTTTTTCCCCACGTAATGCGAAAAACCGAGTGTGCCAGCGCCTTAAGAAGACATCAACACCACTCGCTTCCAGCTCGTCAACTAGGTATCCGAAACAATTTGATAAATATGGTGCATGGCTGGGAACGCTGCACGCTGTGGTTGTCGACGAGCTTCGGCCTGGCACCGACGTCTCGAGATGACGTACATTGTCACCAAGAGTATCGATTGGCCAAACTTGCCGTTATTCATTTGGGACAGCGATGTAGTGTTAACTCCAAAGGTGCGCCAAACAACGTGCGATACACCCTTAGTAGCAACGCATTCGAATAACGCATGCTTAGTGGTCACGGACTGCCCTCAATTCTCGCATATCATTTGGCGTCACGTGCAACCTGGCGAAGCGTTGACGCGTCGTTAACACGCTCTATCTTCTCAGCCAGTCAAACTCACTAACAACTTCAGGAGCTTTGCTTTTCTTCCATCGGCTTGGGTTCGTTTTTCTTTTGTCTTCGTCTTCTGGCGTCTCTTCCATTTTCCAGCTCCTCTTACCTCTGAGATGAGAGCCCCGATCGCCGTCGCAAACATTTTTGAAATGATGTGGCAACAGCTACACTCTTCCGCTTCCGAGTTTTTTTTTTTCTTTCCAGGCAGAAATTACCAACAGCGCCACCGGTGGATATGACGTCAACACTAACCCTTTAAAACTAACACGCCAGGGATGACAAGGCGCCTTTGACAAAGATAGGTCCACCTATCGAAACGTCGGCCAGCCTTCTCTGAGGCACTTTTTCCTGTTTCAAACCTATCCCGTGCATCCATCTGTCGGCTCCCATTTTGATCTTGGCTTCCATTAGCAAGTAGTTCAAATCTATTGACGCTAGTTCTTCAAACCCCTTCCTCCTCCGTTTTTGATGTACTGTATACGCCTAAAGTCGCACACACTCTTGTAAAACTCTATCGGTTTCTCAGCTTGCGGTCCACTGTATCTCTCCGTTGTAAACGCAGTCTTACGCAGTACTTGTCCAGTACATTAGAAGACTCTTTCCTGGGTATTCCGGATCAGCAAACAACCTTAGAGATTGTTTTTGCTGAAAATGCTCTTGTGAAGATCTTAATATCCGGTAGACCCAGACCGCCGCGCTCTGCGGGCAGATTTAGGCAACTAGTCTTGCAGAAAGGAAAGTTTATTGAATCGGTACACGCAAGCGCTAGAGATGCTTATAAACTAAATACTTATAAATTGCGTCAGTCACTTACACAAACGCTAGGCGTAATCTTATGCAGACTGCAGTACTACACTCTGCGCTACCAAACAACTGTACAACAACAAACATGTAACTAAAACCATCGTACTTCTCAAGGAGATGGTCTTGCAATGCCCAGGTCTTGGCTCAGGTGGAAGGAATTACAAATGGAGCCGAAGTAGCGCGCGTTGCTACTTGCGCACAATATTCTTAGAAACCACCGTGCTTGATCTCCCGATAGTCGGCGAAATTCGTCTATATCTCGAAAATTTGTTGCAAGGAACGTCTGTTTAAAAAGCCACCATTGGAGGTCTTCGAGGTTGCTATACTTTCTTTAACCAGTCAACTCTGAAAGGGCTAGCTATTCAGCGTCGTTAGTAATGTGCCCAGCAAGAAGAGAATTAAAACAACGTGCACAAAAGGAGAAACTGACACTTACTACAAGGTGAAAGCCTTAGATCCTTCATCAAACGCGAAAAGTGACTGTAGGCGTCGACACGAGTGATGCAAAAAATCATCATCACGTGATGACGTCACCCTGTGACGTCAATCATGACGTTTCATAACCGTCATAGTGCTGTAACTATGACGTCACACGATGACGTCGTCATAGGACATCGTCGCTTGGTCAAAGGTGGGCCGATCCCGGAGGCACAAGAAAACCACCCGAGGTGCAGAAAGCTTCCAATGCCTCCAATCCCAGAGGCAGTGCAATCCCACGTTAAGTGTAGAAAGCTTTCGGGTGGAGTGGTGGCAGGGGTAAAAATTAATGCAATCGACTGAGAAGAAGAAGACCTAGAAGTAGATGGCTTTCTCCTTGAAGTCGTCTTAGGAGAATACATCAGGGGGCCGTGTGAATTTTTTCATTGCTTTACCAATAGGATCGTAAGCTCGAAATAAAAATGTCGTCAGCTAGTCATTAGGAACACCTGGTTGCAACGCGTACTCAACGCCCGGACAAGAAAAGGCACAAGCGTTTCGTGTGCGCGTGCCTCCTTTGTGTCTTATCTTCGTCATCATCATTTGTCGTTTATTTACCCTTAAGCCCGCCCCCCGTGGGGCATGGCATAATGGAGGGGGGGGGTGTAATAGATAACCACGGGTCTCAAGGATAAAGTACACAAACACAAATTGCAAAAAGAGGTAAACACAGTAACTACATGAAATTGAAAAGGCCGATAAACGCGAAAAGAAGAGGGATACTTCTGTTGTCCGTGTATCGAGTTCCCAGGGAAACCAGGTGTACCTAATGATCAGCCAAGCCCACGTCGCGACTCTTGTCAGTTGAGTCGATCGGAAGCAGGAGGCGCGTGCACAGTTGTATCTATCTATCTATCTATCTATCTATCTATCTATCTATCTATCTATCTATCTATCTATCTATCTATCTATCTATCTATCTATCTATCTATCTATCTATCTATCTATCTATCTATCTATCTATCTATCTATCTATCTATCTATCTATCTATCTATCTATCTATCTATCTATCTCTCTCTCTCTCTCTCTCTCTCTCTCTCTCTCTCTCTCTCTCTCTCTCTCTCTCTCTCTCTTTCTTTCTTTCTTTGAAGTTTGAAGTTTGAAGTTTATTCACATGAAATAAATACATATTGATTGCAAACACTGTATGACCCCTTAGCCGAAGGCTAGTATTGGGGTCATTTACAGACATGTAATTACAGAAATGTTCATTAACAAACATGTAATTGACAGTTTCGACCGTCAATGACAACTACATAGAAAAAAATTAGAAATAGCAGATTAAAATATATATATACATACATACATACATATATATATATATATACATACATACATATATATATATATATATATATATATATATATATATATATATATATATATATATATATATATATATAACAGACAAAAATATATGGTATAGGCAAAGAATACATGGTACAGAACAACAGACAACATGTCGTTTATAACTTAAATGTGGTAAGCTTAACAGCATTGAAAGAGAAAAGAAATAAAAAAGAAAACATAAGTATCTACAGGTTGCGCACGTGACATAAGTTTCTATACACTTGACATTTGCTGTTGATAGTACTTTTTTAACCAGTGTGATACGTTATTGCTCTGCTTTCCCTCAGTTGGTATGTCGTTCCATATTTTTGTACCAATAAATTCTACAAGTCTCTGACCATATAAGTTTCTTGCCACTGGTATATTAAAATTCCCAATTGTCTTGTTTCTTGTTGTACGATTTGGCACACGCAATATTGATATGTTAAACGGATAGTTGTCCTTTATTACACTGCTAATGCACTTTGCCATACTTATGCACTTTGCCATACTAATGCACTTTGCCATACTTCTTTCTTTCTTTCTTTCTTTCTTTCTTTCTTTCTTTCTTTCTTTCTTTCTTTCTTTCTTTCTTTCTTTCTTTCTTTCTTTCTTTCTTTCTTTCTTTCTTTCTTTCTTTCTTTCTTTCTTTTAACCCACCAAACCCGCAAGCCTTAGAAGTGCCAACATGAAAGCACAATAAGCAAATGATGTAGAAAAGGGTTTTTCGGCTTTGCCGTTCAGCTTAGATTAAATTTTGCGAGAAGCCTACGCGAAGCTCGGCGTTCTCCTTGTTATTATTATTTTTTTGTTTCCACAGTGAAGAGTTCTTTACCAGATTCTTTCGACATAATTTCGATTCACCTCGCATGAGTAATATTCATTGCCACATCGCTCGGACTCTGCGTAACTGCCGCCCACTTTCGGCGCCGCGGTTTTACCTGCCCAATATTCCGCTTCATGCTGGTAGCGAACGGTTGTTCCGGCCGAACGGATTAACGTCGTCGGAACTTGGCGACTACGCAACCCCGAGTGCGGACGGATGTGGGACCAGATACGCTGTGGGCCGGATGTAGCAATCCCTTCGTCCACTTGCTGAACAAATAATCCCACACGCCGGATATATATATATATATATATATATATATATATATATATATATATATATATATATATATATATAGTTTCGAAAGAATGTTCCTGGCTATTGGTTTAATTATATGAAAGAAAACTAGTCACAGTGAAAAACATAACATCAATTATTCTGAGCTTTCGGCCGGGGACCGGCCTTTATCAAAGAATGCATTCGTACATGGCGTACGGGTTTAAGTAGAGATTTTGTCAATACATAGATGTAGACACACCATCGTGATTCGTTGGACTATGACATGGGAGGGGCCAGAGTACTTAGATTTAGGTGCACGGTAAAGAACACCACATGATCGAAATTTCCGGAGTCCTCCACTACAGCACTAGCCACTAGTCATATCTTCCTTTTGGCACGTCAAACTCGATATTAATAAATATCTTAGAAGCATTGCACGTTTAATACTGAAGTAAGAACCTTCCAAGTGCAAAGAAATAATGGAAACTGTGTTTTCATAGGAAACAATAAGATTATGAAGCTTGTGAGATATCGCTCAGTAACAGGAAGTAATTACAACTGACTTCCAAGGCCATCGTTTCGCTTGTCTTCTTTTGTGCCTCGCTGTGACGCGACTCAATAAAATATGCAGTTTTGATCCTGTGTCTCGGTTGGAGTCCGTGGCAGATTTGTATTATCCCTAATCATAACTTCTCTGTTTATTCTGGATATTATTGTTACCTTCGCGGTAGCGCACGTGCCTTGGTTCTTTTTAATCAGACATATGTATTAATTCTTGCCGTTATCCACGACGAAGCTTCGTTTAATCAACATTCGGAAGTTCGATCCTGTACCTGCTGGTCTCATCTCTATGCAAACGAAATTAAAAAAAAAAAAGAAAAAGAAGCGCTAGCGTACTTTAATTTCGGCGCACGTATTCCAGAAGAGCGGGCAGTCAGAAGTAAAACTGAAGGCCCCTGCTCAGGCCCTAATCAGATAGTAGTTCTGGTACGTAAAAACCGAAGGTTTTAATCTTTTGCAGATCAGAAACGCGACTATACAGTGACTACGTCTACATTGATCTGTCTGGACTACAAAACCAATTCCCCGTGTCTCTTTAAAAGCGTTTTTTTTTTTTCTCCTAAAGAGATATGTTCATTGTGCGTCGAAGTCAACACGTGCCCGCGAATGAAAACGCTTTCTATTTGACTCTGTACTCATATCTTACTGTCCAATCACACACACACGTAGACGCACGCACACACACGCATGCACGCACGCACATGATTATGAGGTACGCCGTAGTGGAGGGCTACGGAAATTTCGAGGGTCTCGTGTTCTTTAACGTACCCTGAAACTGCACTGCACACGGGCCTCTAGCATATCGCCTCATTCGAAATGCGACCGCCTCGGCCTGAATCGAACCCACGACCTTCGGGTCCAGAGCCGAACACTGCAACCACTGTACTACCGCGGCGGGCTGGTCTAGGATCTTCTCGTTCAAACATTTGGTCTAATTATCTCATGTGTAAATATTTAACTAATAATGCTATAAGGGAAGTACAAACGCTTACGACAGGCCACACGCACTGTGGGAATAGGCTTGTCCAGGCTAAACACTAAGCGAGTAGTTGACTATGGCGCATTGTTTGACCCCTAGTCGAGCGTCGCAAGACAGATCGACTTACTATATCGACGTTCTGTTCTGTGCGCTCCTTTAAGCGTATCATTTAACGTCTGGCTATGCACGCTCAACGAACTCGGCCGGCTAGCTATGGTGATGAACCTGTAGACGTCTCCGTGGGCTCTGTTCCGCAAGAAAGTTTTATCTGCTCAATTACTACAGTATGTTTTTATGATAAATTAACCTCTTCTCTAAGAAACGCTAAATCTAGCATTACTTGAACGATAGTATGCCAGATGTGGGGATTATTCCCAATGATTGGGTCATTTTGTCCTGTGCATGATGGCAAATTAGTTCTGTGATGTATTGTTTCTTCTTTTTATTTATTCGAAAAATTGCCCTTAGCCGTGCACTGATGTAGTGGAATGCATTGTAAAAATAGTTTCCGTGTGGAACTAAACAACTAAAGCACTGAACGCCAGGGAAGTTCAGCCCCGCCTTACGTGTCTTTTTTAATGCTTTTGTCGAAAGTATTTCTTGCAGCGCATTGTTCCATCCTGCAGTTATTATCTTTTTAACGCGAAAGTGTTTTATGCCGCGGTCCACCAAGACTACACGGCCGTCATTTCCGTCACGGGAGTGACGTTCGTAAAATATACACGAACAGATGACAAAGAAAAACTAGAAGAAAAAGTTTCGTTGATGTGGATAACCTGGTGATGTGGATGACCTGTGGATGACCTGGTAGTCGAACCCCCTACATATCGGTCCGCGACGATAGGTGTCGGGCTCTCTATCGATTGCGCCACCGACACACATGCACGAGGCCTTACAAACGCGCCTTGTATCTCACACACTTCCGAGAGAGACACGCCAGCGAGAAGCGGCCGGAACGCATTCGCGCGTTCACGGTTCACGCTAGGAACTCTGCATCTGGCGTTCCGAAGCGCTGTGTGTTAGTGTATCAATGAGCAGACAGGTTACCCTATTACTTGCGAGCGTACATCTTGACATTCCTCTCATCAAGTGACGACGCTCTGAATGAGTGGATATCGAGTGCCGATGTTTATTATGTGCTTGTTGGTGCCATCTTTGCGCGGGTTTCACCGTACACCCTAAAAAGGTGTCATTTGACTCTCTTTTTATACATGTAAGAGTCACATGTGTAACACTCTCTTTAGAGAGGCAAATTGACGCTCTTTAGGAGAGTCGTGCATTGACTCTCTTTAGGGAAACAGTGCGTTTCACGACTCTCCTAAAGAGGGTCAACGTGCCTCTCTAAAGGGAATGCTGCACATATGACTCTCAGATGCATAAAAAGAGTCGAGTCACAGTTCTTAGAGTGTATGCTGTGTCTAGGTGTATGTTAACTACTTCAACTGCCACAAAAGTTTAATCATGACATTGGACCTTATTCGTCGGGATGGAAATTATCCACGAGGCGTGTCGACGTGGATGCATCCACGTCAGCCGGCGCGGTGCCAAACACCAGTAGTCGTTGTGCAAGCTCTCGTATATCAATGCACAATAAACAATCAACTACTTCTGCGAAGACACGTTTCACTTTTACCTTATACCGATTCTTATCACGGAGGGATCGGCCATGTTTTTTTTTTCTTTCCCCGTAAAGCCCATCAGGTCGACATTGAAAGCATCGACTGGTGTGCACAGAAAGATAAGACTTACAGCTAAATAATTTTAAAAAAGTCTTTGAAGGCTAAGGTGAAAAAAGCTCACTATCGACGGATAAGTAAAGCTCACTGATGTTTGCTGAAAGCCTCCAAGGTCTCGACCGGCGCGCTCACGTCTTCCAAAAGCACGCGCACATTGCACATCGTTAAAGCCTCTCGACCTTGTCTTGCGTGTTTGTTCAGGCAGCGCGCTGTGCTCTGAAATCCACCCTATCTCCTGTCTTCAGTTTTTTTTTTGTCTCTTGTTCCACAAATGCCATGACTAACGGGCGAAGAATTGCAAATGTGACAGATTCTCTCGGCCGTGTAACAACTCTTCGTGCCCTGCGCGTACTCTTCTCTCTCTTATATATATATATATATATATATATATATATATATATATATATATATATGCACCGAAAGCCGGCGGTCATCCGATGAGCTTGAGTGCGTATCAGTGACAAATCGCCATCGGACACCCTGCCGATTACCGTACGACGGTAAATCCTCTTTCTTTCGAAAGAAGCTTCGCTCTATTTATGCGTTTACATAAATGTACTGTGATATGATGTCTTTAACATGTTATAATTCAAAACTGAAACTTGCGCTTCTCCTGTGCGTATCAAGTTCAAAACTTGAACAAACACACTTACGAAAGCAACGGAAAGAAGAATCATGTTTTTGCTTTCTCAACGTTTCCGCTTATGGAGCGGCCTTGATCAGAGTACAGGCCTTAATTTTTTTTAGTTATTTATGTCAGCGTATTAATGTTGAGCCCTGACCGTCGCTATCGATCATTTGTTTGGTTTCTCGACAGTTAGCGCTCTCGTGATCATTTTGTAATCGCGTATTGAAGCGCGACGTGTGTGTTCTTTGAAGTGGGGTATGCTTAGTCCGTCCGGGGCTGATATATATACTGAATCACTTATTAAAGGGGCACTCGAGAAAAATGGTAACCGAGTTTAGATTGATGAAAGTGTTCTTGGAGAGAGGTTTTAAGGCGAGCTTGTTGGGGCATATCGCTCTATACTTCTTAGAAAACTCTGTCTCCGCTCCCTGTATTTGTGTAGACTAATAATATCGATATAGTACATGACAAAAAAATGGGCATTGTTGGAGGGGCCCGTTTCTTTGTTGGACAAAACCAAAATAAAACCCACCGACACTTAAGCCAAGGAAACCATAGGGACATTATTTGTTTGTTTTTAACTGTTGTATAGTGATTACGACATTAATTTAAATTAATTAAAACACGGACAAAAAAAAGCACCCTTTCCGTCGGTGGGATCCGAACTCAAAACGTTCGGATAATAGTTTACTAATATAATATAATATAATATAATATAATATAATATAATATAATATAATATAATATAATATAATATAATATAATATAATATAATATAATATAATATAATATAATATAATATAATATAATATAATATAATATAATATAATATAATGTGACGTGCCGTTGTGGCCGTCGGAATCTATGGGTTCCGAGGCGGCGTAAGAAAGACGACCGAACACATTGGAGACCAGGAAAGGACTACCAGGCCCTTTTCTTTATTCTGCGAAGCTGCCCGAGCGCGCGCGAGGTCGGCGTCGATCTTCTTCGTTTTCTTCGCGCGAAAGCGCGAGACACAAACCGAGCGTCGTCTGCTATCGCTCGTGACATGCCCGGGTTTTGAAAGTAGTCGTCCCGACGTAATACATCACGTAACACTAAAACAGAAGATTGATGAAACATAACTAAATAACCTAAACAGTCCAATATATAAATATTTACAAAAGTCAGTCAAAGCATTTCCACTTGCACGCACGCAAAAGTATACACCAACACTAGCAATAATTAACACTGAATCGAACACGTGCACAGTTTAGTCCGAACCATGAGGTTGATCCATCTGAACAATGGGTCTTAGATAGGGTCCTTGAGGAGCACCAGTTGCCCTCTCTCAGACACAACGTCTGTGTGGTGCTTGTTGAAGTGCTCTTTTGTTTTTCTGAAGTCAGTCTGATGAACGTGGCAGCGACCTTTCTGGCTTTTTGCAGTCATTCACGCACTACCGCGAAACAGCTTGATTCTTCTTTCAGCTATTGAGGTTTCCGGCGGCTGAAAACAACGTCTAGTGGCAGCACTGGATCCACTGGATCCTTACCGTTCATCAAGAAGAATGGGGTTTGACGAACCGTGCCTTGGTACCCGGTGTTGTAGCCGAATGTAACATATAGGACAATACCGGCTCACTTTTCTCCCCCGGCGGCAGTCATGGCACTCATCTGGTTGATTGTCGTATTGGCCATTTCGCACAAGCCATTTGCGGCGGGGTGATATGCGGTCGCACAAGAGCTTCGTCCCTCTGATAACCATTACAAAATGTTCCTCTTCAGATATACGATGCCAGGCCACGGGAACTAACTTCTGTGATGAAATTGGCAGTGCTTGCTCCCTAACCAGGTAGACCTTGCGTAGCCTTTGAGGAACAGATACCGCAAAGCTCTCCGAGCCCCAGTCGACGACGGCTCTTGAGGCCCGCAAAAAGTCGTCGCCTAGAAGGACTCCTTCGTGAGGCAACCGGGAACAATGACAAAAGCATGCTGCAGTGCTTAGTCATCCACTGTTACCACAGCTCTGACTTGACCCAAGTTTTGCAGGTGATGGCCGCTAGCTCCTACCAAACGTAGGGACGAAGGCCTTATGCTTAGTTTGAGTTTATCAACTAGTGGTGCCGTAATCAAACTTTTGACAGCTCCAAAGTCCAGGATGCCTTTAATTTTTTGTCCGTTGATGGTGACAGGAACGGAAAAAGTACCCGCTTCTGAGGCACACGACACCTGCTCAATTACTGGCGACTGCTCGCGGGCATTGGCGTCACCAGCTGTGCGTTTCCCCGCTGTTTTGAACTGGAAGATTCAAATTCTTCCTGCCACTTCAAAAATTCTTCCGTTAGCGGTAGTCGACACTGCGTGACAAAGTGACCACTTCTGGAGCAGTTCAAGCACAGTTTACGAATTCTCGGGGCGTTTCCTTGGGATCCTTCAAAAACACGCGTCCGGGAATGAGTCGAATGCCGCAACGGAGACGGCTTCCCATTTGCGTCTTCTTTTTTAGGCGCGTTTCTCTGGGCTACTTGATCCTCTGAAGAACCACTCGACTCTATGCTATCTGTGCGCTGACGATGGCGCATAGGTTTCCGAGGCGAACGCTTTGAGTTAACGCGGCGTTCAGCGGATGGCGTTGTGGATGGACTCACGCGTTCTTCTGGATCCGCAGTCTGAACGCTTTCCTCAGAATTGCTGATCTGGTCGAAGCGCAGAAAGGAACTTGTCATTTCGTCTAACTTGTCTTGTCAAAAAAGTGCTTCTTTGCCTTAAGTGACAGTGTAGCCATGATGACTTGACACTTTTCTGGTTGAAGTACGGGATAACTGCACTGTTCCATGAGGTCCAACTTTCGGTACGCGAAGTCTGTACAAGACTCTCCTGCGCGTTGCGTTGCTCCGAACATTCGCTGCTTAGACGTTACATCGCAATCCATGCTATAACGTCGGCGGAACGCTGCTTTCATATCAGCCCAAGTAGTGATATCGGCCACCTTTGTGTGGTGACGCACCCATGTAAAGTCTTTAGCTGGGAGCCTCGAAATAATGAACGGTATGGCGACCTCCTCAGGAACGCTGAAGGTTTTGAACCAATAGTCGACTTGGTGAAACCAGGCGTTCAGGTCTTTTCCGAGATGCGGTAAGGAGCTCGCCGCGAAACTTGAAAGTCGGTCGCGAGCGTCTTCACCGTTAGAAACGCATTTGATATTATCGCTTCTGGCTTTGCTTTGTTGATTCCGCGAGCGGCGCTTAAAACTCATCGACGCATTACTTTCCTCTGCACTCGTGCATGATGCGGCGTCAGAATCCTCATACGTTCTCGACTCCAAGCGCTCGATGCGTTCTACAAGTGGAGCAAGTAGGTTGCAAAAGAAGTCGTGACTTGCCTGCAGCTGCGGGTCAAGAGGTGGCTGTGGTGCGTCATCGGCTTTAGCAGCGCCGCGGTCCTTCGAAGTCATGGTTTTGAGTCCTTCCAATTCGCGCCGGAGCTGATCCATCTCGGTCTTCAGGGCACCGGCTTCGGACACAGCTGACCTGTAGGCTTCCACCCGGGCGGCGTCATCCAGCTGTTCGAACACGTCGATGGAACACGGGGCGGTCGCCATCTTGGGTTCACGGAGCCGACGTTGTCCTGAAGTCAGTGGTTCAGCCAACGGAGCGCGTCGAGAGCGACGTCCCCACATAGAAAATATGAACTAGTGTGCCTCGATGTGTGCGCGACAAAACGCGCATCAAGGCACCCTAATATGAACGTCTTCTTAGCTCACCCCGAGACGTTGGGCGCCAAATGTGACGTGCCGTTGTGGCCGTCGGAACCTATGGGTTCCGAGGCGGCGTAAGAAAGACGACCGAACACATTGGAGACCAGGAAGGGACTACCAGGCCCTTTTCTTTATTTTGCGAAGCTGCCCGAGCGCGCGCGAGGTCGGCGTCGATCTTCTTCGTTTTCTTCGCGCGAAAGCGCGAGACACAAACCGAGCGTCGTCTGCTATCGCTCGTGACATATATAATATAATATAATATAATATAATATAATATAATATAATATAATATAATATAATATAATATAATATAATATAATATAATATAATATAATAGTAGCCTAATTGATTATTCATGTACTTAATACTGTGCATGAGTAATCTGTCAAATGCATGCCTGTTAATTGATAGAGTCATATGGTGCTTGTCCAACCTTGCGACGTACTCATGTATGTTTTAGCGCAGTTTCTAAGAAAGCGGAGTGCTCTCGAAGGACGCTGTCTTTGTTGATTTAGCGATACCGGGTGTTTTATGTTAGCTACCGCGGTGATGTAGACCAAATCTCCATTTTTCTTTGACTCGTCTGGTGACACCGACGCGCCTGGCATGCACTTTAGCCCACGCGCATCTGAACGCCGAAACAGGACTAGCATTTCTCGCTAAGAGACTTCCGAAATTGAGAGAGAGAGAGAAAGAGAGAGAGAGGAGAAGCTTGTGTAAAGAAAGAAGCGCTACTTTCCACGTCCCTTTGGTTGCACGTCTAACTATCCACTACTAATTGCGCTGTTCAGAAGGCTAGGAAATGGCAGCACGAGGGGAACTTAATCGACAACTCAGAGCACAAGGCACAAGACGCATTAAATCGGCAACTCGATTTCCCTCTTAGTGCTACAAACCTGTGAATGCTAATTTTCCCTTTCAAAACCGTTCCTACGCCATGCGGGGCTCCGCTGAACTGATTTGCAGTACTTAGTGTCCATGTGCTTCGAGCAAGGAGGTTTTAAAAAAAAATCACAGCATATCCACGGAGTGAATGATGATGAGTGGGCGAAGCTGCGGAGGTTCATCGGTAAACCGTGAATCTTCCGTGAATTCTGCCCAGTACATCATCACCGACGTGAGATCGGGCGCGTTTATACTAAGGGTTCGATGAGTTATGACGACTTGCAGCTCACTTTAATTTTACATGTACGCTGTGAATTTTCATTGTTTAGAAAACCATTGCTTTAGAAAAATCTGGCGTCTTTCGTTAAGCAGCTGGCGTCTTTTCGTTTTGCTTTAGAAACATCTGGCGTTCTTTCGTTCTGCTTCTACAAAACATCTGGCGTCTTTCGTTGGTTTATTTCATCAATCAACGGCGTTTTGAACAAAATTTTTATTGTTTAATCACGCACAGGAGAAATCTCACCGGGCACTACCTTGGAGGTAAACAATGGCTGCTAATGGGAATGAGAGACAGAAGAAGTCGGCTTTTAGCTAACACTTACACTTCTACTTCTACTAACGTTTCCTACTGGAACATGCCAATGGCTGCTAATGGGGAATGAGAGACAGAAGAATTCGGCTTTTAGTTAACGCGCACGCTGCGAATTTTTTATTGTTCAACAACGCACAGGAGAAATCTCCCACCGGCACCACCTTGGAGGTCAAGATCTGGTACTAGCGTTAAGACTGGTTACGCACTACAACCAGGCCCCGGAAAGTCTCAAGTTCTAGCGATCGCCGCAGAGGGCGAAAAAATCGACCGCGGCGAGTTCCATCGATATGCGCGCAGAGTGGAGCTACTAACTCCTCTTTTAGCGGTCGGCTATCTTAGTTTGCATTTTCCCTGCTAGGGGCGCTAAACCACCCAAATTTTCAACTTTAAGAAATTGTTTTGCGCAAGCCAATGAATCATTCAAACATGTTATTTTGCTTTGGATAGCTAGAGAGTTACTTATGTTTAGACTTAATATGTATAGCTGCTTTTTAATTGAAGTGTCAACGTTTTAACACTTCAGTGATGACTAACTGGACCAAAATCCAATTTGTATCCATCTTTTCCGTGGCCGTTGGCGTTCAAATTGTTCGGCGGCAAGCACCTTTCGCTTCAGTTCGCAGACGCCCTTTTATCTTTACAGCAATAGTAGCTGACTCAGTTTACCGGCGAAATTAGGAATGCCGCAGCGATCGAGATCGAGGGGTACGTTTGACGCTTTCATGGAGTCGATCTGTTGATTCCGCACCGCAAACAGGTAAGCCGGAGCGTCAGTTATGCTCTTGTTCAATGGTCCGTCGTCGTTTCTTTGACATTTGTTACATCATTAATGTATTACTATAATGACGAATACATAAACCACATATTGTTCAGTGTCAGCTTTGCATTGCCGTGTAACTTGCACACCCGACACGTCTGGTTTGCGATTTCGGTGTACTGTACCTAAAGGGATTGCGCGTGATTTTTCAATAGGACGCCTAGGCAATTTGAAGTGGCTATGCGTGCAGCGTTTCTAATAATCGAGCACAAGTTTTTTAAAAGAGATTTTATATCCGCGAGGGGCGCGAACAGCGGTGATTATTGAACGTAATGGTAATCGCATTAGGTGAAAGAGAACGTTTAAGTGCTTTGGGGTTCTTCATGAATGATTAGATGGTGTGAAACATTTAGATTATTATCAGCAGTCCTTAAAGTCAAGGGAGCTTAAAGTTAATGCGGTCTCTAGGGGTCTCATACCCCTCCACCGATATTGAGACCTAAGACCCATCTCGCCAGAATGTAGGGGTGTGTGTGTGTTGGGACTGTCGAGATTGTTCAGAAACTCTTATCATTTTCCTTGGTTTCACGATTACTATAAAATCTAAATTTTTAACGAATTTTGCCTGATGAGTATTTTGTACCTTCCACCCTGTAACGGCAGTGGTTTCGCGAATAATATTTCTTAGGTCACAAGTGTCGAAGCTTCGTTTCGCTGCTTCCATAGATGGTAATTTTCATTGTTTACTTGATTGAAAGTGTGTATTTCATCTGATGTGCTTTTTTCTAAAGCGGATATAGAATTAATGTAATGATGTGTACTTTCAGAATACCAAGATTTCCTCGACTTCTCTCCAGAACTCTCAGCATCAAAGTGTGAGACCAGTAAGTGGGAGCTTTCCAAAAATAAAGCACAATGCCACTGCTCCTGCTTAAATTTATATAGTGATATACAGCATTCTTTTCCAGTGCCCCTCAATATCTCTCCACCAATACAAGAGCCAGCATCCTAGGGGGCACAGGAGCCATTGCCAACAGCACCAACTACACAGAGTAGGTATTGTTCCTCTTATTAAAGCAAGATTAATACAAGATTACATAGTAATTCCAGTAAGTGTGTCTTCATTCTACAAAACAAAAAGGAATTATTCCCACATGCGTCCCCAATATATAAATATTGGCACTACAACTGGTTAATGATACAGCTCATTACATTAAGTAGATGCTTTCATTAAATAAATGCACTTTTGTTTTAATGTTTTACTATCTGCCACTGGGTGTGTGCCTACATTTGGCCAGTCATATGTGTGACAAAAATACATTTTGCCTGTGTTTATTTTGTTCTCATAACATGCAAAAATACCAAATTAGCCTTTTACACTAACCTGACCTGGTATTTCAATTTGGGCATAGCTTGCAAATTTTGTAAAGGATGCACACAAAATTCCAGGTAATAATACGTTGCATTAAAATACAAATGTACGTGTTTCTAGTGTACCAAACTTAGCAAACCATTTAACCAAGGTGTAAGTTTTAAAGTCTCTTGCTTAGACTTAACATTAGTGATGTGGCTTTTTGATTTTCCAGGAACCCCAAGAGCCAGGACCAGGACTCGGAAAGTGCTCACTCCACGTGATATGAAGAGGCTTCAGCACTACTGCGATGAGAACTCCCACCTCCATCAAATTGTTGCAAGACTTACAAAGTCCAAGAAACCAATTGCATCTCATGCGCAGCTTCTTGAAGCAGGCAGGTACCTAAAGGACTTTTTGGAAATTCTAAGAGTGCAAATGCATCTGCAACCACTGAAAAAACATGGGAGACGATGGCTGATGCAACTTAGACAGTTTGCCCTCAGTCTTTACTTTACAAGCCCTGAGGCATATAAATATCTATCAAAGGTACTAAGTAGGGGTGTGCGAATAGTGAAATTTCATCTCGAATCGAATAGTGCCGCATAGTGGCCGAAAATATCGAATAGTATCGAAGCGTGCACTGTCAGTAACGGCAAGAGAAAGGAAAAATCAAGAAAGCTACGGCGTGGTGACAGGTTTCTTACGTGCTTGTTCGGGAGTTTTTTTTTTTTTTCTTCAGGTTTTATGGGCGCGCAACCATGTTGATAGAAGAGCTGCCATTCCAGTTAGCCGTGCCACTCTTAACCTCTTGGGCAACAGAGGGTGGTGGTACGGTAGCTAGTTTTTTCTTTTTCGTATAATTGTACAATACGGCTCATCTGGCAACGGTCACGTTATTGTGCTCCATGGCCATGCTCTGGGCCCAAAAATCTTCAGGCGCCCGTTCACAGCAGCGTTTTGTTTGAGCACCGGAATGATGGGAGTTTCTGAACGAGTGGTGCAGTACGGCAGTGGTGAATGTGCAGCGTGGTCAAATTTTTACATGTGAAGCCAATCCTCAAGGGTTTCGCATGCCAAATTCGGGACGTTCTACGGCACTTGCGGCATACGCGACCGAACTATTCAAAAGTCCGTACCTTCGTTTCGGAAGTGAAGTTGAGGAGGGCTTGCCACTTTTCTTGTCTTTCTTTTTTTTTACGTGCTGAAATAACATAACCTCCTCTAAAGTAAACACGCGCTCATTTTCGAACCAGGAAATTGGTGAAAGTTTTAACAAAGGCCTATTGTAACGACGTTAGCGTTAGTTTTAGCCACCCCACCTTCACCAAGTTGCACCAGTAGCCTTTGTCGCGTTTTAGATATTCGTACTGTCGAATTATTCGAAAGTTTGAATACTAGCTATTCGAAAGTCGAATCGAATTATTCGATTAGTTAGTATTCGACTCGAATTCGAAACTCGAATATTCGCACACCCCTAGTACTGAGCCTTCCCACAGTAAAGTCCTGAAGGACGTGGCTGTCGGCCGTAAATATAAAGACAGGAGTTCTGCCTCAGATTCTCGAGTTATTCAAAGGAAAGGCAAAAAGAAATTGGGAAATTCAAGACAGAGCTTGCTGCCTAATTTTTGACAAAATTTCATTAAAAAGAAATCTGCAGTATGACCCTAAGAAAGACATCATACATGGATATGTTGATAATGCCAGAGAAAGAACAAATGGCACAGCGCACACTGCAGCAGTTGTGGTCTCTGGGATAGCGAAGAAATGGATACAGCCAGTAGCCTTTTTGAGAAGAGAGGGGACAGTTCACGCAGGGCCCCTTTTAATGTCATTGAAAAAGCTAATCATTGAGCTAAAGGCATGTGGCCTCTTCGTCAAAGCATTGGTTTGTGACCAGGGTAGCAGCAATTGCGTTATTGCAAGGACACTGGGTGTGAGCCCTGACAGGCCTTCCTTTATTGATGATAAATAGAAGATTTCCTTCATTTTTGACGTCCCCCACCTGTTGAAATGTATGAGGAATAATCTGAGTAAGCATGATATTCCTGTTGGTGATATTGTTGCTTCCTGGGGGCATATTAAGATTTGTGTGAATCAACACATCACCTGAAACTAAAATGCCTACCTAAATTCACTGAGGGCACATCTATGAAAGTGCATTTGGTAACATGAAAGTAAAGTGGGTGCTCAGCAACAGTGTCTATCTGGCAATAGAAGCATTCATAGCATTTAATGTTCTCCACCAGAAGCCACAAGCACAGCTGAGTTTGTTGTGAAAATAGATCACTTGTTTGATTCATTTAACAATTCTTGTGTAAAGATCGCTGAGAGAAAAATGAGGTATACAATTAATACTTCTACAGGGCACATTGAATTCTTGCATTCTTGGATTGCATGGATTAAATCTTGGAAATTCAAAGAGCCTAGGCAACCAAGAACCATTTAGGGCTGGCAGGTCACAATTAAAGCGGTTTGTATGCTGTGGGCAGATCTGCAGGAATCCTATAACTTCAAGTTTTTGCTCGCTCGTCGTCTGAATCAGGATCCCTTGGAGAACTTGTTTGGGATCATTCGGCAGCAGCACAGCTGTAACGAGACTGCAAACACATTTCAGTTCACTGCCGGTCTCAGGCATATCATTGTCGGGAAGCTCTTCAAGCTTTCAGATGGCAGCAACTGCCAAGCAGATAAGGCTGTTCTTCTAACTGAGCTAAAGAAATTAAGACTCGATCAAGAAAGTCCTACTGTGGCCGACACCTTCAGCTCAAACCTTTCAGACACCGAAGAACCAGCAGATGTACTTGAATCAAACATAGTTTGTTACGTGTCAGGATACCTAGTACAAGCATTTCTGAAAAAAGCACCATGCTTACAGTGCAAGGATCTCTTGAAAGACAAAAGCCAAGATTTGTCTTCACCAAACCAAATCTCCATGATGTTCAAAGCAGTGGAGATGCAGGACAAGACTCGAGGTAATTTAACAGTGCCCACAGAAGCAGCTTTCAATTTTGTCAGAAAATTGGAAGAAGCATTCTCTGTTCAAATAGGTGCTGTAGCACACTTGAGAGGGGTGTCAGAGAAACTGCTTCGTATTATGATGGAAGTGACTAATGGCCCATTTTGCAGTGCTCACTGTCGCAAATTGTTTCTGCAAATGTTTGTACTAGGGGTGTGCGAATTGTGAAATTTCACCTCAAATCGAATCGAATAGTGGCCAAAAATATCGAATATCGAATAGTATACTTACACAAAATGTGTACCGCCAGTTACGGCAAGACAAAGGACAAATCAGGGGCGCTACGGCGTGCCGACAGTTTCATTACGCACTTGTTCGAGAGTGGCTTTTGTTTCAGTTTCTATGGGCGCGCAAGCATGTTGATAGAAGAGCCGCCATTCCAGTCAGCAGCGCCACTCCAAACCTCCTAAAGACTAACAGAGGGGGGTACCGTGGCTAGTTTTTTCCCCATGGTCGTGCAATACGGCTCATCTGACAACGGTAACGTTGTGCTTCATCGCCATGGGTGCTCCGTGCCCAAAAATCTTCGGGCGCCCATTCACAGCAGCGTTTCAACTGCGTGCCGCAACGATGGAAGTTTCTGAACGAGTGGTTCGGTGTGGCAGTGGCGACTGCCCAGCGTGAACAAACTTTTACAAGCAAAGCCAATGACAGAGGGTTTCGCAGGTCAAAGTCGGGACGTTTCACGGCGCTTGCAGCATATGCGACCGAACTGCGCAAGAAGTCCGTGCCTGCGTTTTGGGAACAAAGTTGTGAAGGGCTTGACAGTATTCTCATGTGTTTTCCTACGTGCGGAAATGACAATCTCTTTTAAGATGAGCGTGCGCTCGCTTTTGAACCAGAATGTCAGTGAAAGTTTTAACGGAAGGCCTAGTGTAACGACGTTAGCGTTAGTTTTTGCCACCCCACCCTAACCAAGTTGCACCATCGGCCTTTGTTGCGCTTCAGATATTTGTCCTGTCGAATTATTCGAAACTTCGAATACTACCTATTCGAAAGTCAAATCGAATTATTCGAAACTTCGAATACTAGCTATTCGAAAGTCGAATCGAATTATTCGATTAGGTACTATTTGATTCGAATTCAACACTCGAATATTCGCACACCCCTATTTTGTACATATTAGAATTCTTTGGAATTCAAAAACAGAGAATTAAGCCAGGCAAAGACTTGGAAGTCTGCTGCAAAAATTGACTTAGCAGTTCAAGACTATTGTTTTTGTGCTCATACACTGCTGTGTTATAATTGTTCTAAGCAAAAAGGATAAGCAATCCAAGGAGCTCATGACTTGGTTGTACAATTTTACTTGTTGTCCATGTGTTTACAAGCAATGTACTGATATTTCCTACAGTATTGTTGTGACCATGAAGTGTTTGTTATGTATCTGTGTTGTGAATTAAGCTGGTTACTTACAATGTGGGAACGCACAGAATGATTACACCATACCTATTACTTTCTGGACACTTGCCGTGCTGTCAAGTGGGCTCTTTACCAAGAAAGGTTGGAATTTTCCCAGCCCGCTTGTCTGCGGTCAGCTGCAAGCTGAAACAAATTTTGTGCTACTCCGAGCCATTACTTGCCTCTTTGGACAAACTTAGCCGATTGCCTCTGCGGAGAGAAACTAGACGTTTGGATAATTTTTCTTCCAGGGCGAATTTATTATAGGTTCGCTCCACCAGTTAAAATAGTTTTGAATCCATAGAAATTTAATATATGAATTGTTTTTGGAGAATTACGCGCTGAAACCACGATGCGATTATGACGCGCATCATAGTGGGCACTCCGCATCAGTTTTGACCACCTGGGGCTCTTTCGAAATGCCTGTCACGGCGGCCGCATCCATTTTGTCGCCTAGTTTTCCTAGGCGATAAAACAAAACAAATGCGGCCGTCGTGGAGGGAATTCACACCCACGTCCTCGCATTTACCAGCGCGGCACCTTACCTGCTATGCTAAACTTGTCAAGAAACAAGCCAGTAGTAAGGAAAATACGGATTCGGGTGGTTTGAAGTCAAAAGGTCGAGAGAAGCGAGTTTGCCAGCCACTGAGTTTTGCGCTGCAAGCTATCGTATTCTCTCCGCAAGGCTACCGGCCAGGTGATGTCCCAAAGAGGCTGCATAAAATTGGCACGAGGAAATAGGGAAATAATTATAGTGTACACGAGCGTATACATACGTTTCGTAGCTCTTCTTGCTCGTGCGTTCGCGCTTTATGAGCCACTACTTCACGATGTAACCGCGTTGTTTTCTTGTGTGAACGCTCAGTGGTGTACTTTGTCTTGTAATGATTTATGAATATGTAATAAAACATTATCAGGCTTACACGTCGCCGGTGTTGTGTGCGTTAATGCCAGTTGAGGCATTGGCGTCTCCTGGCACCTTCGTAGCATTTCACACAGTTGGGGCACGGAATACACACGAAAGACAGTTCAGAAGATTCATTACGACACTCGCAGGGCTCGGTAAGTGAACAAAACGTGGCATATACATTTATTTCTTTTGTACGAGCACGGGCGACCGGAGCGCACTGCACAGCAACCAAAAACGAGCGACGGCAGCCATATTGCATAAAACTCATTTCCGTTTCCTGTTGTACAACGGCATCTCTTGGTCGGCTACTTTAGTTCACAACGCCACCGCTACCCTTATTTCCGTTGCACTGTCAAAGGTACAGTTTCCCTTCTCTAAGTGTATGGGTGTTCTCTGCTACAACGGGGCCGAACGGGTGCCGCTTTAAGGAGCTTCGCCCCTAAAAATTCTGGAGTGGAAGCTCTCGCAACGCCTTGCCACCGAAAGTGAAGCCAGATTTTGCCCACCAAAGACCTCGAAACATGCTCTTTTCTGGTTGCGCCTACTTAGAGATCAAATGGCTTTGATCTGTTAGTGTAAATGCTACGTTTTTATCAAATAAAAGATCGTTGTTGCCGACAAAAGTAACCCGTCGAGAGGAGTATTGGCGATTGATATCCAATAAAATTTTCCACGGCTTTGAGGCTTATTTACGAAAACTAGTAACACAAAGACACACTTGCAGAAGTATCCGACCCGTAAAAGTTGTCATATTAAACTTCTCCGGCGTGCGTGGCAAAAGCTCGCTTTCCTTCGCCAAACGCCGATGATTTATCGTGCCCCTACTAAGATGGCGGGCGCAGCCGCCATCTTTTGGTGGGCACGGCTTCACTATTGCGCAATAATCGCCACTCCAGCAATTTTTTTAACCTCCTTGGCTTCGAGTTGTCGATTATTTCGCCCTCGCGCTGCCATTTATTAGCATCCTAAATCGTTTAATAGATGCAACTACTGCCCCAGATAGGCGTTGGCCCGGAACTCGATCCCAGGACTAGGACAAATTTTTCAACTAGGTGGCTTTGTGCTACAAACGGGAAGTTACTAATCTTCTCTATTTTTTAACGCTTCTTTCATATTGCGGGAATTGCGAATAGCCGATTTACTGTTAAATCTTCTTTCTTTGATTCTGTAGTCTCTGCGCTCATTCCCCCATCTTCATTTTCCGTGCTCACTTATGGGCTGCAGAAATTAGCGCCCCCTCTTCTTTTACTACCCTCCCCCTTATTTTTCTTCCTTTCTTGTGTGGCCGAGACGCTGTTTATGTTCTTCCTTTCTTCAGCAATCTTCCACACAAAAAAAGAAACAATTCCCGTTCTTCTTTTTCTTTTAAGTATGGCCCCCAGGCGTACGCCACTACCAGACTAAAGTGTCCCTAGTACATAGCCAGGTCACGGCCGAGCGCCGCCGTGACCAGGCGCAGCTGGATCGCTTTTAACCGTCCCTTCCCAGTCGTTTAGTTCGAGGCAGCGCAGTAACGCAGCAAGCACGGAGATCGGGCTAATTGGTACTAATCCAGAGCTTCTGAAGGCGCAATACAGGCGATACACGAAAGAACAACACAAGTTCCTGTGTGTAAGTTTTTGTGTTCTTGCCTGGTGTAGTCTAAGTCGCCCTTCCAGAAGCTCTAGTGCAGCATTGATTCATCCTATCGCCCATAGAAGCTCGCCCAACGCACTGTGTGCTTGCGGGCGTGTCCGTGTTTTGCCTTTGAGCGGTCGTAGATTAGCGAGTTCGGCCTAAGCAGCTGTCCGTAGAGTTTACAGTGACAAATGTCCGTGGTGTGACACCCCCCCCCCCCCCCCCGACACTGGAACACTTAACGTACCAGTGCACACGGCGTCCGGCAGAAGCTGTATTGCTGCTAATTAAAGACAGGCTCGTAAATTGGTCGTGGGAGGCGCGACTCTCCGAACTGGACTTGGGAAGCCGGTTGGCGACCCTTGACCATGCAGGCCCGGTGAGCCGCAATAGCCACTAGGGCCTTGGACGAGGGGCTCCAGCAGCAGTAACCAAGGAGCCTTATGCTTCTCTCTCCTGCCGAAATTGCTAGGCTCAACACTGGCACCAGTGGCTACGGGCACTTCAAACATGCCGGATAAGCCATCACCCTAACGACGGTTTATGTAAAGACCACCGCGGTGGTACGGTCGTTACGGTGATCGGCTGCTGACCTTTTGAAAGACGCGGCTTCGATCCCGGCGGCGGCGGTCGTACTTCGGTCGAGGCGAAAATGCAGAGGCCTGTGTACTTAGATTTAAGTACACGTAAAGGAAACCCATGTGCTGGGAACTTCCGGGGCTGTTCACTATAGCGTGCTCCATAATTGTAGCGTGGTTTTGGTCACGTAAAACCCCCGATAATATTATTCTGGTTTCTGTAAGGATCTGCTTGGACATCATTCCTCTGAGGCGGCTTCTTAACTAAGAAAACTGGCCACTTCGATCAACATCACGTGTTACAAACTCAACTATTTCTTGAAACGGAGAACCCAGCCTTCAACAGACACGTACACAAGAAGAGAAGAAAGACGACCACACACGCTGGGTCTTTCTTCTCTTCTAGTGTACGTGTCTTCTGAAGGATGGGTTCCTCGTTTTCAAGCTATGTACCAACTGGTCCTACACCAGACTCTGCAACTATTTCCACTGTTGTGTGCATTTGGGCCCGTCGTCGTGGCACCAAGTAAACAAATCCCCAGACATGAGAGTTAGGTAAGTCCGCGTAGTACCCTTCGCTCCAATCGCACATCTGAACTCTCGCATCGTCCTCCAGTAACCTTTAGCAGGAAACTCAATGCCGCTAGTCACTCTGCAGCCGGTAGCGCACCTGCGTATACTGCGCCGACTTACTCAGAAAAAGTGATTTTTGGGACGTGTTGCACTGTCACTTGCTGCAGTACTGTTTGCGGGTGTGTCGCGCAGCCACTTCTTCAGAGCTCGTGCTTGGATTTTGTACATACGCACCAGCGTTGTATGCTTATACATCCCCGATTTTGACTTATCTGGGTCTTTGTCCGTCCTTGAAACGACGGTCACCCTTCCATGCTCCAAACTGAGGGTGAACGATGCAAGAAAACATCATACTGCCAATCACATTTTAATAACATGTCTGGCGTTCGAGAAAGATAGAACTGTGTTTGCGAACTGTACAAAACCGCTAACACCTCTTCATGTACGTTTAATGATCTCGGAAGATGCACTCGTTGGTTTCGGGGTTTTGCGGTCGTGTGTCCGCTCAACAAAGTATTTAATTAGGTTTTATTCCTTTTATCACATTCATTTTGTCTCTTTCTCTGAACACTGCCTTGTCGCTGGCACTTCACAACCTTTGTCGTTTTTTTTTCGCCAAAGACTCACCCTGACTTTCTCGGCTCAACCTCACATGATTTCCGTAGCATACCCTGTGCAACGTGCGTGGGGCGTGATTGGGTCTGGTCACACTGGGCATTATTTAAAACATTACGGCGACGGCGAATTTTCCCCTGGTTCTTCTCTGTAGTTGCTATCGCAGATAAGTGCCAGACGCGCTCAGCATTGGTCAGTAAATCGGTCGGAGTGTCCCTTCTCCTCCATGCGTACGGAGCACGGCACTGCTATATGTAACGAGCAGGACAGGAGTCAGGGTAGGAACGTGGACAACTTTTTTTTTCTGTTCGACAGCCGCACCCAAAAATAGCACAAAGTAACGCTTACGTATACGCAAGCTCCGTTGGGGCCCCGGCACTAAACCTCTCTAATGCCTTCTAAAGTTGTACCCGACTGTATACTTCCATAAGCGCACCCTGCCGCGTGAAGAACGTCTCTCATTGACCCTGGGGCGGATGTTCCCTGGCGCCATCCCTGTTATGCCGGTGCTAAAGCTCCGACTGTCCCTCTCACGTAGGACATATAGACAATGAAGCGAGCTCTTTCCGTTGAACTAGGCTTATAAAATTTCCTCGCCGCGCAAAACGGGCATATCCACTCTTTCGAAGGCTGAATATACGCTGTGCGCGCCTGCATCGATTTCCGACACCCTCGACCGGCAACACTGCCCCTTCAGCCGGACGCCCCTCGATCATTCTGTTTACTGTGCGACTCGCTGGCCTTGTCGCCTTTCGATTTTCCAACGTCACCGTGCCACCGGCCTTGAAGTTACCTTTATAGATTTCTTTCTTTTCTTCCTTACTTGAATACTTGGGCTGCCCTCCTTTGTCTTTCGTGGCCACCGTCGCCGCCTGGTCGATATGTAGCGGAAGGTAATCACTTTGGAGAATGCCCCTTCCCCCCGTGCTCAATAAAGCCTCTCCACTAGAGACTTTACCCTGACTCTGTAGCGGTAATGGGGCAGATGGTGATAACGATTTTCTCCACAACAAGTTAGAACAGAATACATAATTATGAAAAAAGTCGCAGTTTCGCTGCAACGGCGAATCAATGAATGTGATAGCAATAAATTGGAATGTAACGCGAAGAACGGAAAGCAGCTCGAAACTGCCAGCGCGTCGCTCGAGCCCAAAGGACGCACGAAAAGAACGCACACAGGACGAGCGCTAACTATCATGCGTCACAGCTCTACACTGGAAGCCACGGTGTTAGAATAGTGTTAGAACACCGTGCTGTGTGCCACGCCTTGCCACGGTGTTAGAACACCGTGCTGGAAGCGCACTGCTCAAACATAAAGCAGGACGCACGAAACGAACGAACAGGTACACACAGAACGAGCGCGAACTAATTGTCCCAGTTGTTACTTATTTCTGTTTGAACAGCGCGCTCCTTTCGCAAACGCGGCCGCTGCAGCGAGCGAAGTGACCTTCGTACGCTCTGTGACTTCAGCGCGGACATCGCGGGGAAAACACTAGACATACAACCCCCCCCCCCCCCCCCCCCCCGCCCGCCAGCCGCCCTCTTCTTTCCTCGAGGTAAGCGCACGAAGGCGACCACGTCCTGTAGGGCGAAGAGCAACGGCGTTCGCAGGAACGGGGCGACGATCTTGAAAGCGCGCCACGTGTGCACATCGCGCCATCTGTGTGGTAACTAAGAAAGCATGCTGATATAAGTGGTGTATATAAATAGCTCGCCGTTAGCATGCAGGCTGAAAGACGTTGCTGTTGGTGGCCTAACCGTCTAACGCCGCGCGCTGGAAAGCGGGAGGTCGCCCGTTCGATTCCGCGGCGTCGGAAAGTGTTTCTGAATTATTTTTCTTTGTGGCTTTGATATATATATATATATATATATATATATATATATATATATATATATATATATATAGACATATACATATGCGGTGCATGATGACGGCGACGGCAAAAATCAGCCGAGACTGTCCATATAATTGCTATCGCAATAAATGTGATGGTACCTTGCATGGAGGAAACAAAAATGCTAACGAGCATCGAGTCACAACTTAACATATATCAGCTTTAAAATCTAGCGCTTCCTGAAGATAGGTGCTACCTACGGTTTTTGCTGAGCCTCCTAGCATACCCTCAGTCACCTAGTGCGAAAGTGCATCCGGTGACCTTTCGTGGTATCGCCACCGAGATGTTATCAGTGTTCGCGATTATCGGTAATATCGGTAAGGAAAACGCGCAGGCGCAGTAACACCGTTCGTATGCACGTTTTCAAGGACGGCTGCCTGGGTGCCGCCATATCCCCCCTGGACTGTCTAATATGCGTGACCCTGCAAAAGTGCACTGCCGAGGTAGCGACGTCAGCGTGCGTCAGGCGTCGTACTCCCGTTCCACAGACCAGAAAAAAATATTCTCCCCCCTCCCCGTTGAAAAAGATCTATACGGCACACAGGCGAAGCCAGGGTGGCGGTGGGGGGTCGGAGAGTTCAAACCCTTCGGAAATTTTCGAGTTTTGAATGTTTGTATCTACAGACACACACGCGATACTGGTGCGACGGCATCGTTTGTGTGTACCAGCGCTTGCCCCTCAACAGCTGAAATAGTAATATCTGAGGTTTTATGTCCCAAAACCGCGATGTGATTATGAGGCACGCCGTAATGGAAGGCTCCGGAAGTTTCGACTGCCTGGTGTTCTGTAATGCGCACTGACATCGTACAGTACACGGGCCTCTAGCATTTCGCGTCAGTCCATACGCCCTCGGCGGCCGGGACCGAACCCGCGACTTTCGGGTCAGCATGCGAGCACCGTAACCACTGTATCGCGGCGGCGGACAACAGCTGAAATCGCGTTCCCGTGGGCAATAAACGAGCTAGCAATAAACGGGCTATAAAGCGGCCACTCTTTGAGAGATTAGAAAGCACATAGACCGAAACAAACGGAAACCGCCCGCGATACGAAACCAAACTTACCGCCGCGCGCCCGCTCAGGCGCCGATGTACGAGCGATAGCCGATGGCCCGGCATAAACAAACTTTGGAATGCAAACCAAAGGTCAATAGGCTCCCCAAGCATCGCTTAGTGGCGCTGCTACTCTTGACAGGCAGCGCCATCTCTGGCAGAAAAAATAGAAACTGGGGGCAATCAACGCGCGTTTTCCCTCCTCTCCGACGCGTTACCGCTCGCTTCCATGCACGTGTAGAGCTCTCGCGGTGCACTTGTGGGCCTCACAGTGTACCGCCTGCAGTGTGGCTTCAAAAAGATCTTCAAGCTGGACAGGCACTTCCGGAAACCGAACTTGTTAAAAGGAGAAAGGCTCGCCAATCACGTGTACGGTGAAGAACAGACGATCGACGACAACGAGGCCCGACTCAAAGCATTTCCCAAGTCGTGATTACACTGTGTAGGACGTATACCTCGAGGTAAGTCTCATTATGTCATGTTAAAGATACGTAATGGTCCATATGCACTCCGAAATGACGCCGTGCACGCTTTCGATGTTCTGCGTTGTGGACTATGAATCATATGATTGTTGTTTTGATGTAGCACGCTTGCAGTAACAGCCGTGTACTTTCGTGAAAAAACGTTTGCGGCGTGGGAAAAAAAAATCGCAGATCCCACGCGTTGTGGGAATTGGTTTCATGCGAAGCAGTCAGCGAGTACTTCTATGCTGTATTTTATGGCTTTGAGCCATGCGTTACGAGGTGGACCGAGGTGTTTTTCTTAGTGTAGTAGCTGTGTGCACATCGTGGGCTTACCAGGCACGTCAACAATACTGGCGTTTAAAGGGTAACTTATGCTGCGACGTAACGTCAGCAGAGTAACGTTAGATCACATACGTCACTATTATCGAAACGAAGTGCACTTTACGGTGCGATGATGTGGATATCATACGTAACGTTCGTTAGCATATTCCTCCGGGGTCGAGCAATGCTTCAATATAGCTTGCTGAATCATATGAATACAAATGTGATGTTTATTAGACTGCTATAAAAGCGGAGTCAACCCTGGAACCACAGACGTTAATCTGGTATAAAGCCTGTGTCGTAGGAGTACATATGTAGTGTTCATTGCTTTCTTGTAAAATTAGATAGCTAGCACCACAGCCACAAGTGACGTTGCACCGACAAGGCTGTTTTCCAAACCTGTTTATATACCTAGCGTGGCTCTGTGGTTGAATGCCTGACTGCCACGCAGAATGCTTGGGTTCGATTCCTGTTGGGATCCTAATTATTCTTTCCATTCGTCAGGTCAACGCTGCCGATGTCGGTTTTAAATTACCAATTTGTGTTCTCGCCGTTCCTGGGTACATACATATGAACTGTCAATCACCTGTGGCGCATACCCGTGCACCGCGGCCCGCGGTAAGCGGTTATGTGCCACACGTGTCTGGAGGAAACGGTTTGACGACGTATACGACAGGGTTTTCACGTCATTCATGTCATGACCCTGCACTTATATTCGTCAGATCATCTAACCCCCCCATGTAAATTTTGGTCTACACCAAGTTAAGGAGGCGATCATCAGAGCACCCAGACGTAGGCGGCTAGATAGATAGATAGATAGATAGATAGATAGATAGATAGATAGATGCATAAATAGAAACGCTCAAAGTGCCAAAGGTTCGCTAAGAAATGCTTGGCAGTTAATAAATTATACAGCCATGGCACTGTTTCCTGAGGAGGTTAGAGTCAAGTCCTCCGTGCCGCTGGAGAATCACCCACCGATTAAGAGGCGAGGCAGCTAGCTGAGCTCTAACCACTGTGAAGCAAGTTGAACTACTCGCCTCGTTTTTTCGGCTCTCGCGTCATGCTTGTACTCTCTTTTTATGAGAATATTGACTTTACATGCGTGTAAAACCTGCTGCGCGAACGCGGCTACAAAATCGCACTAAGTCAGAAGGTGGCTACTGCAAGGCGGCAGTTGCAAAGCATATATTAAGTGCCAGTTATATTTAGCGGCTTAAATATATATCACCCTAATAAAGTGACAAAAGCAAAGCAAACCAGCAGAACGATGTCAAACTTTGCTGAAATGCACAGACGTCCGTTTCCGGCGTGATAAAGCAGCCTTCCCGACGCGTAAGTTGCAGGCGCCGAACATTTTACAAGGTGCCGAGTTCAGTTGAATTCAACCAACCGAACAACGCTAACGGTATAACGCGAGTGTGAACTTTCAGCAACGACGTGTAGGTCTCACGAACACGGGGAATCAAAACACAAAGTTGGTTCACTTACAACCGTAACTGGACATTCACAATGCGAGAAGAGAGCGAGTAATCATTACCATAGTCGTTGCGTGCATGCGCCGCGTTACGTACTGATTCAGGTAGTCGAAACGAACGAAAGCGATGAACTGAAGGTAGCCAAAACAGAACGCGAGACAGCGCTGTCAGCTAGGATCCCCCTTACTGCGGTGATCCACGCTTGTCGCCTTTATTTCTCGTGCGACATGCCCGGAAACCGACACAGTTTCACACGTGAATCGCGTGCCTTGGTGTTGTCTGCACTGTTGTGGCAGGGCCACGACACAGCAATACTTTGGACTCCGCTTCCGACGGGTCGCTTCTGCCAACGCGCAAATGCAGCTTCGCACAGCAAGCCTCTCGCTTCACCGTGCCAAGCTGTCGGCACGCCACCCCAGTTCACCACACCGACTGAGCAACGCGCGCGCGCGTGTTCCCGCTGCCGACAAACAGGCTGAATCGGCTGCGCATGCCCCCAGTTTCGCCAGAGCTCATCTCCAGAGCCGCAGCGCGGCGCTGTTGTCGCGCCGTAAACTTGAGCTTGTTTTCCCTATGGTGCGAAAAATCAATTCCTTGCATCCCCGCAGAGTGACACTACTTGCTGGTCAAAAAAGAAAAAAAAAAGACTTCAAAATTTTTGGTAGCTTTTCAAACATACAGACGGCGCCGGAAATGTTTACAGCATAGACCGTCACGTTGGGGCTTGTTTGCAGCGCCGTGTGTTTACGTCACTAGTTTCAAGTTACTCGCTGTGAGGTCGTATATTTTGACAGCCGCATGGTGTAGCTTGCATGACTCTTTATCGGTGAAAATGGATTACGCCGTTTTTCTTAGGGAGCCAAAGATTCACATATAGCGTTTTGATAAGCAATTTTGTTAGGCCAATTTGGCCAAAATAGGGGAGAAAAAAAAAACTCAAAATTATGACGTCACGCTGACGTTCAAAAGAGCTCAGGATTAGGCGTGAAATTTAAGAATGAGACTTTGACCTTCACTACCTTCCGTGGTTATGATCCTGCGCTGGTGCTAATTTGTGACAATACAGTTCTCAAAGAATTTATCAGTTTAAACTCATGTAACTCGTACCTTAGTGTGATTTTATGAATCCCAGTACTACTTTTCGGGTCTGGCCGTTAAGTCCGTCCAAACCTAGCCAAGTTGAGCCGAGTCGGTGTTTCTTTGTAAATAAGGGTGTTCGCAACCCCTGCATAAGAGGACCAAATTGCGATAGTTGGTTGACGTTCTTTTTGTAATGGTTTTAACTGCGCTAAAACAATGACAACAGAAGAAAAGTTGTGAGTTGTGGTGGGAGCAGTGGCGTAGCCCGGGGGGGTGGGGGCACACCGGGCCCGTCACCCCCCCCCCCCCCCCCGAAAAAAATTTCTGCCTACGCCACTGGGTGGGTGTTGTTTAGTTGCTAGTAAAAAACTGCGCACGTGCTGTCTTCTTCTGTTGTCCTTGCTTTAGCGCAGTTAAAACAATGAAAGAATTGGCAACCCCGAGCCGAAATGGGTTTTGTGTAGCGACTTCAGCGCGTACAAGTTTCATTGCGATATTATATGTACACTCCAGGTAAATTTCTGCTGTCGCCGTCATGTTCCACGTAAAATCCGAATCGATAAATCGTATGCTCTCTGTGCGTGTGAAAGCGCACGAGCGGTGCCGCAGAACGCGGCTCAAGCGGTGATGAAACGAGCCAGCCGTCCCGTCGCGCGAAAGGCACGTGGAGGTGGAGCCGGAGATGGGGGCTGCGTACTCCCGGCGGAAAATGCGCACCTTGACCGATCGGGCCTGGGCGCCTTCGGTCGCGCTCGCCGTATCTTTAGAGGGTATCATCAGACGGCTCATACCTTTGTACGAGTTGTGTTCTCATCGTAATGTTTGTGTGGAGGAATAGACAGCACGAAGGCCGCTTCACTCGCTACAGTGGCCGCGTTTTCTATGCCTACGTTTTTTTTTTCTTGAGTTACGCCATGTCCGGTCCTAAGGAGTGAGCTAGCAATACTTCATATAACAGTTCCATTTTTTGTTATCGTATTCATTGCTTCGCCATTGGGGCGAAAGTGTGACTTTCTTTTATTACGCCGACGGCGTAATAAAAGAGGTACTTCGCTTGACGTTCATCCACTTTAAGCGAAGTACCTTGCAAGATGCAGGAAATTCTCGCTGAAGTTTAGTTTCTAGTATGCGGGAACAGTTTGAAAACAACCGTACAATTTGTTTATTAGAAGGGCTAGCTCACATTCGCTGTTATGCTTCTAACTGTAATTGACGTACATATTAAGGCGAAAGCCTTAGATGCCTCATAAAACGCGAAAATTGACCGTTGCGTCCCGCGTCGGCGGCGTCAACACGATTGCTGCAAATATCATGGTCACCTGATGATGTCACCATACGACTTCGCAGATCGTCAAAATTTGCTGCGTCAGCGTAACGTCGCAGAACGTGACGTCACGTTCGTCGCATGACGTCACATCGGCATCGTCGCTTGGTCAAAGGTGGGCCGATCACGGAGGCAGTGCAAAATCAGGTCAGGGGCAGAAAGGCTGCAATGCCTCCTATCCTGGTGGCAGCGCAAAACCACGTTAGTGCAGAAAGCTTTCGATGGGGGGAATCAATACATCGACTGTGAAGAAAAAGAATATGGCTTTCGTCTTCGAGTCGTCTTAGGCGAATCTATTAGGGGACCCTGTGAGCTTTTCTCCCCCTTCTCCGATGCTCCTCCACATCGTCATCATGATCAACATCCCCTTCCTCGTGACTCTATGGGACCATGCAAAAATGGCGTTTCTATAGATGAGACCATGTTGTTTCCTTCCTCCATGGCTGAACGTTGCGCGCAGAGTTTCCTACAATACTTACTAGAGGGAACGTTGGCGCTAGTGTCTATGGGAGCTGCAACGCATGACGCTTCAGCCAGCATGGGAATGATGGGTAGTACACAAATTTGTCTAAACTTCGTTCTTTCGGCTCTGTTTGGCTCCGCGTCGCCTGCATCCGCTTTGTCGCAAAACAAAGTTCAACAAAAGTCAGCAGTTTCACTTCACCACTTTAACTTTTTTAGGCTCACCAAATCTAACCTGGTCACGAAGTTCACAACGGTCTATTCTTTTATCCGAAACAAACGCCAAAACGCAGCAATAAACAAAGCCACAAGTACGTTTGAAGCCTCAAGCACGAAGACTAGGCAAATTTGTGTACTACCCATCATTCCCATGGTAGCTGAACGATCGCAGCGCCAGAGTCCCCTCTAGTTAATTTTAGGAAACTCTATGGTTGCGCGGCGTCAGCTGCTCCCCGGTTATATCCTCACCGGCTGCGCGTGTTCGCTGATGGAACTCCCCGAATCCAGGCCGCCAGTGAAGCCCGAGTCCGCAACAATGGGACGGCTGTAGTGGGTTCTTTTCTATCGCGAGCGTTGGAGGACTGTAATCCTGCGAATGCATTTCCGAGAATTGCCCGAATCTATCGGAATTTTAATACGCGCGCGGCCCCGTGGCAACAGATGATGACGAAGCGGATTCGCGGAAAGACGGTCGAGCGTCGACGCGAAAAGCAACCGGTGCAAGCGTA
>NC_051183.1:435595-445248 GCF_013339695.2 Rhipicephalus sanguineus
TCGCCAGTTGAGAAACGCGAGGTAACGGCTGCGTGAAACACGATAAATCAAAGCCGTTCCGAAACAGACGCTCCGGCTCGTCAAAGAGTACACGTTTAAAATAAAGTGATAAAAAAAGCGAACAGCTGCGTCCAGTCGATTGCCCTCCCCCCACCCCCTAACCCACTTTGCTTCTACCTTCTCCGTCACGTCAGATAGTATAGATGTGAAAGAAAGTGATAAAAGTAGGAAAGTGCGAAATAAACTGCTCCGTCCCGTCTATGGCCCTATCCCCCCACCCCCTCGCCGCCTCCTCTCCCATACCCGCCATACGAAGTGTTCTTCAGAGGAAGCTGCCCTGCGCTTTTTGTTTTACCAGTGTTGCACCGTCTGGACGCATCATCGCTTGCTCCTCGTGGTGAAGACGTTGTGCAGAGCCAGTTCGTAGTGTTGCCCCGACTTTGCATAAGACGTGTACGGCGCACATTTCGTTCACAAGATGGCGGGCTGACTGCAGTTTAGTAATTTTATCTCGATAAGAAGCAAGCATACCAAACTGGCGGAAGGGAAAGCTTCTGCAGAAAGGATCGTTTTATCTACGTGTCTTTTATTATCTTTGTTGTTGTTTTTTTAATTAATACTGAGGGCGAAACAAATAGACTGTACGCTGTAGCAACGGCTGCTTCTTTTTACGCGGGGAAAGTTATCTTCTCGGCAACGTCAAAAAAGGGGGTCGTAAAACACTAGGAGCATTGGAGTAGACGGAAGGGGGGAGGGGGCCACTCCTCCCCTCCCCACCCCCCTTCCGAAAGTTTTCACTTTGCAAGTGTGTATATACGCACACACACGCGGACATACATAAAAATTGATTGACCCCCCCCCTGCCCCCTCCCCCTGCGGAATAAATTTCTTGCTACCGCCCTGATTGATCCTGTAATTGGAGCGGCATTTTATTAGGAGGAGGAGAGGTGAGGAAGGAAAAGGCGCAACTTCCTGCAACCCTAATTGGGAGCACGGCTGAGCGCGCTCTAGAGCGTTCCTTTATTTACTTCCTATATTTTTATGTTTATTCTTGACTTTCGAAACAAATCGCCTATTGTACCGGCCGTGTCGTCGTGTTATGTTCTTGGATCTCTTCTTTTTGCGCATATACTGGGGCCCGTTATGTTTTGAATTAAATTTAGAGAGGCTACGGGCAGCCGGCCTACCCGTGCATCCTTGGTACAGTCTTCGAAAACGTTTTGAAGATGATGAGAGGCATGAAGCCGCAAATGCACCAGCGACGCACAACGAGTGAAGTAGGGACCGGAAGTAGTACCATACATTCACAGGTTTTCCCACAGCCTTAAGAAGGTTGCCAGCAAACACGGCGTCTCAGTCGTGCTCTCTACCCTCAAAAGCTGGGTGGCCTGTGCGCACGCGTGTGCCAAGAAAATAAAAAGCAGGGATGCCAAAAGAAACATGTCACGCCATACGTGAAGTGCGCCATCGGCGTCGTGTATGCCGTACCACAACCGTGTGGGAAGACCCACATAGGTTAAACGGGGAGATGTATTAACGACAATGCGCGGGAACATGGGTTGTCCCTGAAAAATCAAAGTAATGCGCATTTGCCCGTCCATTGCGCAGTTTGCACATGGGCACCGCGGCTTCGCGAGATTGAGATCCTGGGCAGGAGGGCTGACACGTTGGGAAGGGAGTTGCTGGAAGCTATGATATTAAGAACAAGGGCACGGAGTGTATAAGCGATACGTCTATCAATTTGTTCAATAGCGAGTATAGCTTTCTTGATGCGATGCTTGACTAGCGACCCAGATGCGGCACGCATGCGCTTAGGGAGTCTACTTTCCGTGTTTTTTTTTTTTTTTCGAAATAAAGTTAGTCGATGGTTAGCGCTCGCCCTGTGCACTGTGTTCTTCTCTTCCCATTATTACATGCGGAGCATTTCTTAGTCGCACCTGCGGCGTCGGCCACCGTCCACACCCCCACTGCGCATGCTCGGCTCGTCTCGTGCCGGCAGCAAGCCTCTCCTCTCCCTCCCTCCCTCCTCTCCGTTCCTCCCTCCTCTCCCTCGAACGTGGGCGGTGTGTATATAAGCGGCGGAGCGCGCGTTCGGAATTCAGTCAAGGGCGTCTTTACTTGACTTTCACTTGACTTGACGCTTTGCTTGGCTAGAGTAGGTGCGATGGAAGTAACAGTACCTTCAATCAGCGTCCCACCACTCGTTGAAGGCAACGTTACCCCACCCTGACCGTCGTCGGCGTCAACAACAGCAAGCAACGCAGAAGACGAGGCTGCGAAGAGACGAGCATACGACGCTGAACGCAAGCTTTTGAAGCGAGCTGCGGACCCGGAACTTCGTGCACGCTGGAGCCGTTCAAGTCGTACTTGGTGTGCGCATCGTGTAACACTTAAGCATTCCCAAACCATACCCAATTACGCAACATTCACGCGATACCCTCACCACTCTGCGACGCATTTACTCGCGGGCGACTTTCTACTTTCCTTTGCACTTTTGCGCTGAAAAATGACGTATGTGGCGCCCATTATGCGTCGTAGCAAATAGCGAATGGGCGAAGAGCAAGCACTCTTGGACGTGTCGCCAAACGTGTTGCAGCGCCTTCAATAATAAAATCAAAGAGAGAAGCAATGAAAGACAGGAAGGTGCACGGCCGGTTTACTACCCTGCACTGAGAGGAAGGGGTAAGCGGCCGAAATGAAGGATAGAACGGAATATTGAGTTAGAGCTTCCATAACGCAGGGTCGTGTGCGTAGGGATGATAATAAGGACGTTGAAGTTAAACGGGACGCGTTTGTTACACAGACATTCAATCTACTTGCAGCCCAGGGTTTAATGGTCAGGAAGGATTCCTCGATGAATTCTCAAGGAACAAAACAGTACCCCACCCCCCGAAAAAAAGAACGATGAATTCTAGAAGCATACGGCGCCTAAACTGCCCTTAAATATACTGTAAAATCTGGGACGTTCATTACAGTGACGTAATTTATGGACGATATTCAAAGATTGACTCGCCAGAGTTTTATTTTCTCTTTCTCTAGTTTCATTGCCACGCGTGGAGCAATTGTCAATTGTCTGGAGCGTCACAATATATATATTTACATATTGCAATAGCAATTATGTGCACACTATCAACTGATTTCTGCCTTCGCCGTCGCCGTCATGTACTGTATAAAGTCCGAATCGATAACATCGCCCCGCGTATTGTATGTTCTACGCGCTAGTAAAGCGCCCGAGCGCTGTGGACGAGCGTGGATGAACTAGAGATGAAACGGGCCGGCCATTTCCGTCGAACGAAGGGCGCGTGCGATAACATCGCTCCGCTTGCGAGGCCTGCTTTCGAAGGCTACTCTAGCAGAGAAGAAATGGTCCGCTGGTCTCTCGTAGGCCGAGACAGCATGAAGGGGGTGAGGGGGAGGGGGCTGCGTCGTCGATGATAAGGGCGCGGTCGCGAGGGCTGGTGCACACGCTACCTCGACAGACATCAGTATAGATGGCTTCTGTACGCACTTTGCTCTCCCCGCTTACTTCGCGTTGAGACGACAGACAGCACGAAAACCGCTTCGCTCCCTGGAGCGGCCGCATTCGCTTAAACGAGCGTTTTGTAGAGTTACGCGAGATCGGGTCCAAAAGAGTTGGATGACAACCTTACTTCGTACAACATTAGAATTTGTTGCTATCGTATTCATTGCTTCGCCTTGCGGGGAAACTGATTTTTCTTCAATGCACTGTACTTGTCTCGACAAACACATGGGCTGATGTCATTGTATTCAGCACCGTGCTTGGCACATTAATCGCATTTATCCAGTTTTTCTTGTAAGCGTGGTGTTCTGTTATTCAAGTCCGGTGTAATGAATTCGTAGCCTACCCTTTCTCAAGGCCTCGAGTAAAGGCTAGCGTCATGAAATAAATAAGTAAATAATAAATAATAAAATAAATAAATAAATAAATAAATAAATAAATAAATAAATAAAGTGATCGTCCCTGTATTTTGTAGTGTATCTTGTATTTCGGAGAAATTAGAAGCCATTCCTCTATCGTGAAAAACGGGACAAGCTAAGCGTGGCATGTGCATGCCTGACCTAATATTTTTCAATCTTGCTATCGCAATGCTGCCTTCTAAGTTTTTCGTTCCTCCATGCCGTGTATTAGAATTTCACCCACGTGCTTAGCAGAGCAACATTTCTGTTGCTACAGGCAACAATGACGGTCATGGGTTCATATCCAGGCAACAATGAAATGATGGCAACGTGAAATGACACGTGACCTTGATAAAAGACCACATTGCCATATCATAAATGGCTGTTCGCCTAGAAGTCCGCGAACGAGAGATTATCGGTTATTGGAAAACAGCGCATATATGTACGCATGTGACCGGCACTATTTGTGTACACCAGCATTTCCGTACACTCGCCGGCGCCGGATCTTTCGCGAACTATGCCGCCGTTACCTTAATCTGTACCTCACAGAAGCTTCGCTTAAAGGGACACTAAAGAGAAACAATGAATTGGTTTAGATTGATAAAGTGTGCTCGGAGAACTATTGCGTAGTTTATTTCACAACCATAGGTTTATTATTAAGGAGAAAACCAAGTTCAAAGTTTCATTTTTAAATTTCGCGCCAAACTTTGTAATTGGTGACGTAAAAGATTTCAAAGAGAATTTAACGTATTTTGGCGCCACTGGCTCGACGAAATTTCCACAAACTCGTTATGTCAAGTCTCTGGCCCCCTCAGAGGACAATGTACTTCGATTTAACCGATTAGAAACTACGTAGGCCCAAGGAGGCGCCGTCAAAAATATGTGACGTCACGGCAAATGGTGCGGGAATTCCAACGTGGCGTCGCCACCTATATTTTCTTTTTGCGCGTTTTCTCGCTTATTAAGCGTCTTCTCGCAGCAAGCGTGGGTGTTTTTGGTATCGTGGAAGACTACTTTACTAATGCGAGAAAAATCGTTTTGCTCTTTAGTGTCCCTTTAACAACTAAATCATGACTTGGTGTCTGTCTCGGTTTCGTTTCAGGGCTAAGGATCGACCGTTGGGCCTCCCTCGCTACACGAGTGTACAACGCGAGTGCTTCTAGCATCCGCTACGAAAGGTGCGTTATCCTTCACCATCTTCACACTTTGAGTATCCGTGAAGCACTATCGAAAGAGTGCGTGATGAAATGATAGCACTGTCAGACGCGCGTGTTCGTTCAGTTAAGCCGTTAGAGACGTCTATGTCGTCACTCTTGTCGTCACTTGCGCTGACGGATAAACAATCTTGTTACCTCAACAGGCGTTAGCATGATTGCCTTCCGACTGCACATGCGCGGCCGCTCCGTTTCCTTTTTTTCAATATTTTTTTCATTAAACTTCACTTTTAATTGAGCGTCTGTCCTGGCCACGTTCATTCTTCCCATGGTCTTGATATCTGCTCCGTTTCATACATCAGGTGCAACGCTGCGGAATCTATGCAAGAAGTCCGTCAGGAAAATGCGCAAGTGCGCGCGTCTCGCGTTAAATTTCGTCGTTGTAAACGTGGCCTCCGTGATTGGCTCCGGCTGCGCGCTACCGGAACTAATCGCGGAGGCCACGATACGAAAAACAGAGACGCTAAGCGACCCAGAACAGTATATTGACAACAGTATAAATAATGGAGTTTGTTTACTTGTAAGACAAGAAACATCTTCATCTTTTTATTATTCACATTTTTTTCAGTTTTCTTAGATAAAAAACCAAAAGGGTCAGGAGTCAGGACGTAAGGCGCTAGCATGCACCTGACTGAGGCCCTGACCTCCGTGGAGTCTGTGCTTCGGCGAAGCAGCATAACTACGAAAAGAGCAGCATATGAGAGCACTCTTAAACATGATTGTTGTGGTAAACAGTAAATATATCATACCAGTCTATCTGGAAGTGTAGCATGAGCCACATAAGTAGCGAAGCAACAAAGTGACATAATATTTAGCCTGCAGATGTTCGCATTGATAACACAACAATTTATTATAATTCATCTAAAAGCGAAAGAACTCACATTACGTGTGGTAATATCGTTTAACTATTTATTGGCGCGAACGCATCTACTGCAAGAAGTCTCGGTAGCATTCACTGCGTTACACGTGATGTATGAAACGCAGTATACACTCCGTATAAAAAGCTATCTGGGATACGTGTGAACGCGGAAGTCCTGGGCGAATTGATTGTGGTATGCGTGATGTTCGTGTGCTCAGCTCAGTGCAGACTTACAGAGAAAAAAAAAGAAACTAAAAAGAGGGAATAGAGCGCTCCAAGCAGCGCTCATTTTTACTCTGTTTTGTCCCCCCCTCCCCGCCTTTTTTAACACGAAAGTGTTCTATGCTGGGGTCCACCACGGCTCCACTGACGCATTTCCGTCACGGATATGACGTTGTAAAATATAAAGACTAACATATGGCACAGAAAAAACTGTAAGAAAAAGTTCCGTTTCTGGGAGTCGAACTTACGACCTCACGATCGCCAGCGCGCAGCGCGAAACGACTCCGCCACAGACGGCATGTTCTCTGCTATGCTAACGGCGAGTTATTTATGTACACCATTCGCCGGTGGCGGTACGGCGTGTTTTCGTTATTGCTAGCGAGATGGCGCGAAGGGCTCGAAGAGCGTAAAGAAGAGCGCGCTTTAAAAGTCGTCCCCCACGCGGATTAGCGCGCGCCTCGACGGAGCGTGGTCGCTCGTGCGGGCGCTTATCTCGTGATCTCGGTGGTTTGTACGTCTTGCGCTCTGCCTGCAAGTTTTCGTTGAGAGCACGAAGGTCATCACCTCGCTCACTGCAGCGGAGCGCGCTACTCACACAGAAATAAGTTACAACTGTGACAGTTCGCGCTCATCCTGTGTATGTTCGTTCCGCGCGTCCTTTCTGCTTGAGCAGCGCATTGCAAGTTTCGAGCGACGTGCCGTTCTTCGCGTAACATTATAATTTGATGCTGTAGCATTCATTCCTTCGCGCTTGGGGCGAACGAATGCACAACAAACGCTCAACTACGTCTGTGAAGGCACGTTTCACTTTCGTGTTATACCGATTCCTATGACAGAGGGATCAGCCATGTTTCTTTTTTTTTTTTTGCTGCAGCATCATGGGTCAAATCGCAGCAGCAGAAATCGCATCCCCGTGGGCAGTAAACGAGCTAGCAATAAACGAGCTATCATGCGATCACCTTTGAGAGATTAGAAACCATATTGGAAACTCTTTGCAACCGAGACAAACGAATACCGCCCGCGAGACGAACCCAAACTCACACTGCTTGTTCTTGCAGGGGCGGATGTGCGAGCGATAGCCGATGCCCCGGCATAAACAAACTCTAGAATGCAAACCAAAGGTCAACGGTGCGAGAAAACAATAAGACGAGCAGTGTTACGCATAAGACGTGACGAAGGAAAGGAGACGATGACACACACAGTTTCGCTCGGTGTCTGTCATCGCGTTCTTTCATCGTGAGAGGTGATGAAAGCAGCGGCGGATGTCGCGCGGCCGTCATTACCACCATTGCCCGTTCCTACAGAGCCGGCACAAAGTTCCACTGACGATCTCCGCGACGGACACCTACGTGTCATCCTTGTGTTGAGGTCGTCGATAGGCACAAAGCGCGCTCTCCTCATCGGAATGAGAACCCAATCGACTCGAAGGAGCCAGTCCTCGCAATCCTCCAATAACATCGTGGAGTGCAGTGTACTCCATCCAAGACAGTCGAAGCGCACTGTGTGACAGTTCTCAGTTTTGAAACCTTCGGAGTGTGCGCAGTGAACGCTGCTGTGCACACGAGCGTAATAGTGTATTATGCACGCGAGCGTATTCTCTTCCTTTGCTTTCCTCCTGCTCTTGTGCAGGGTAGTAGACCGGGTGAGACCTGGTTAGCATCCCTCTCTTTCCTTTGTCTTTTTCTCTCTCTCTAAACACTATAATCAGGTCACGCTTTTCAGACGCTGCAGACTTCCAACAGGTTTTTAAAACGAATGGAATCAGCAGGCGAAAATGAGGAGTTTCGATCTGTCGTTGTGCGTGGGTGTCAAAAAGAAACGCAGGAAAGAGTGTCGCGCTTTCTTTATGTCATAGCAAAAAAAAAACAAACAAGAAAGAAGCGCTGCAACCGTGAACGAAATGTACACTTCAATAACCAAATTGCCCATTCAAGAGCTCTTATAATAGGCGAAACCTCGGCAATGAGCGAGCGCGTATTCAAATCAAAGTTTTTCCCTATATACAGAGCTAGCGGAGCAATCGCGCGTGAACGTGTTGTACTTGAGTGAAAGCAATCGATGCGCCCTCGAATGACATCATTATAGACGCCTGCGATTGCAATATGAGCGGTGCATACAGTGGGTTTCGCGGTGCTGCGCATGCGTTTTCTTTTTTTTCCTTTTATTACCTCCTTTCCGCCGACACTAGGCTTGCGCGAGTCTGCGTTCTAATGAGGCTTCGTTACTTTTGTTCCGTCGGTAATCTTTCCTTCTTTCTCTACGGGTATAATTGGTTTTAAAAGGCGGCCAATTAGACGCGATATCAACTCCGGGAGTGCCTTTAATTACGTCCTTTTTTGTCTGGTGCCAGTGACTCGGCTATAATCCTGTTAAGGGGTGCGCGTCGAAAAAGCTGAGTTGTCGTTTTTTTTTTTTTTTATCCGGCACTTTTTGGTCTCCTGTAAGCTCCCTCCGTAAGCGTTTGTGCCGAAAACTTTTCCCAACTGTCCTTGTTTTGTCATCCCCAGGGGGCGTCGTCAAAAGTACGCTGTTTACGTACAAACTCTCCCCGAAGTTTGTAAGGTTGCTTTCGAATTTGGATCGTTTTATACGGTTTCGCGGAAGTTTCGAGTTCTCCGAGAGAAGAAATAAATATACTTGGTTAGCAAAAAAAAGATTTCGCTTGTCATTCTAAGAACCTCGTATCGGAGTCCGTGTAATGGCCGTAAGATCACTTTCGAGGAAAGGTGAATCGAGGTAGTTAGTATTGGTTCATTGTTACCACAACGCGAAATACGAAGACAGAAAGAAAATGGGGGGGGGGGGGGGGAGCGGAACGGCAGGACAAAGCGGTAGCTATACCTGCTGACGTTTGTAACAAACCCGCCGTGATAGCTTAGCACGTAGGCTGTCGCGCTGCTAAGCTCGAGGGCGCGGGTTCGATTCCAGGGCCGCGGCGGCCGCATTTCGATGGGTTCGATGTACCAAGAACACGCGTTTGCTTGTTATATTTAGGCGCACGTTAAGGAACACCGGGTGGTTTAATTAATCTGGACATCCCCAATACGGCGTGCCTCATATATAGATATTGATTGATTGATGTGATTGATTGATTGATGATTGATTGATTGATTGATTGATTGATTGATTGATTGATTGATTGATTGATTGATTGATTGATTGATTGTCACGGCCTCGCCTCTGAATTTCTCCACCTGAAACCAACAGAACTTGTTGGGAGTAACGAGAAGAGACAGTCGCGACCTTCGCATCCGAGTATAAAGCTTACAAGACTGCCGCGGGGCGACAAGATTACGCGAGTACGTTTTTTCTCTTTATCCATCGCCTTCCACTCCTTTCTTCTTCCCTAAGTGGTCATCTATTCCCGAAACACGAACACACTCGGGCAACCGCCTTGGGCCGGCGATCGCATAGCCGCAGTTAACTCGATTGACTTCGAA